>NC_060276.1:119880099-119884519 GCF_021613505.1 Equus quagga
GTTCTGGGGATTCTGATTGGGATAGCATTGAATCTGTATATTGCTTTAGGTAGTATGGACATTTTAACTATGTTTATTCTTCCAATCCATGTGCAAGGAATGTCTTTCCATCTCTTTATGTCATCGTCAATTTCTTTCAAGAAAGTCTTGTAGTTTTCATTGTATAGATCCTTCACTTCCTTGGTTAAGTTTATCCCAAGGTATTTTATTCTTTTCGTTGCGATGGTGAATGGGATAGAGTTCTTGAGTTCTTTTTCTGTTAGCTTATTGTTAGTGTATAGAAATGCTACTGATTTATGCACGTTAATTTTATACCCTGCTACTTTGCTGTAGTTGTTGATTATTTCTAATAGTTTTTCTGTGGATTCTTTGGGGTTTTCTATGTATAAGATCATGTCGTCTGCAAACAGCGCGAGTTTTACTTCTTCGTTACCTATTTGGATTCCTTTTATTTTTTTTTCCTGCCGAATTGCTCTGGCCAGCACCTCCAGTACTATGTTGAATAGGAGTGGTGAAAGTGGGCACCCTTGTCTTGTTCCTGTCCTCAGAGGGATGGCTTTCAGCTTTTGTCCATTGAGTATGATGTTGGCTGTGGGTCTATCATATATGGCCTTTATTATGTTGAGGTACTTTCCTTCTATACCCATTTTACTGAGGGTTTTTATCATAAATGGGTGTTGGATCTTGTCGAATGCTTTCTCTGCGTCTATTGAGATGATCATGTGGTTTTTGTTTTTCATTTTGTTGATGTAGTGTATCACGTTGATTGACTTGCGGATGTTGAACCATCCCTGTGTCCCAGGTATAAATCCCACTTGATCATGGTGTATAATCTTTTTGATGTATTGCTGTAATCGGTTTGCCAAAATTTTGTTGAGGATTTTTGCATCTATGTTCATCAGTGATATCGGCCTGTAGTTCTCCTTCTTTGTGTTGTCCTTGTCAGGTTTGGGGATCAGAGTGATGTTGGCTTCATAAAATGTGTTAGGGAGTTCTCCATCTTTCTCAATTTTCTGGAACAGTTTGAGGAGAATAGGTATTAAGTCTTCTTTGAATGTTTGGTAGAATTCTCCAGAGAAGCCGTCTGGTCCTGGACTCTTGTTTTTGGGGAGGTTTTTGATTACCGTTTCTATTTCCTTACTTGTGATTGGTCTATTCAGATTCTCCATTTCTTCCTGATTCAGTTTGGGGAGATTGTATGAGTCTAGGAATTTGTCCATTTCTTCCAAGTTGTTCAATTTGTTGGCATATAGTTTTTCATAGTATTCTCTTATGATCTCTTGTATTTCATTGGTATCTGTTGTGATTTCTCCTCTGTCATTCCTGATTTTATTAATTTGCACTTTCTCTCTTCTTTTCTTGGTGAGTCTGGCTAGGGGTTTGTCAATTTTGTTAATTCTTTCGAAGAACCAACTCTTTGTTTCGTTGATCCTTTCTATTGTCTTTTTTGTTTCAATATCGTTTATTTCTGCTCTTATTTTTATTATTTCCCTCCTTCTACTGACTCTGGGTTTTGTTTGTTCTTCTTTTTCTAGTTCTGTTAGGTGTCGTTTGAGGTTGCTTACGTGAGCTTTTTCTTGTTTAGTGAGGTGAGCCTGTATTGCGATGAATTTCCCTCTTAGGACTGCTTTTGCTGCATCCCAAATGATTTGGTATGTCGTGTTCTCATTTTCATTTGTCTCCAGATAATATTTGATTTCTTCTTTAATTTCTTCAATGATCCATTGTTTGTTGAGAAGCGTGTTGTTTAGTCTCCACATTTTTGCACCTTTCTCTGCTTTTTTCTTGTAGTTGATTTCTAGTTTAATAGCGTTATGATCAGAAAAGATGCTTGATATTATTTCAACTCTCTTGTATTTATTGATGTTTGCTTTGGTTCCCAAAATATGGTCAATCCTTGAGAATGTTCCATGTGCACTTGAGAAGAATGTGTAACCTGCTGTTTTTGGATGAAGTGTTCTATATATATCTATTAAGTCCATCTGGTCTAATTTTTCATTTAATTCTATTATTTCCTTGTTGATTTTCTGTCTGGATGTTCTGTCCATTGGTGTTAATGGTGTGTTGAGGTCCCCTACTATTATTGTATTGTTGTTGATGTCTTCTTTTAGTTCTATTAAGAGTTGCTTTACAAATTTTGGTGCTCCTGTGTTGGGTGCGTATATATTTATAAGTGTTATGTCTTCTTGGTGGAGAGTCCCTTTTATCATTATATACTGTCCCTCTTTATCTTTCTTTATCTGTTTTGCTTTGAAATCTACCTTGTCTGATATTAGTATAGCGACACCTGCTTTCTTTTGTTCATTATTAGCTTGGAGTATTGTTCTCCATCCCTTCACTCTGAGTCTGTGTTTGTCTTTGGGGCTGAGGTGTGTTTCCTGGAGGCAGCATATTGTTGGATCTTGTTCTTTGATCCATCCTGCCACTCTGTGTCTTTTGATTGGGGAGTTCAATCCATTTACATTTAGAGTGATTATTGAGACGTGGGGGCCTACCACTCCCATTTTGTGTCTTGTTTTCCGGTTTTTTTCAGTTTCCTTTGTTTCTCGTCCCATGGTTTAATCTGTTCTGATGTAGAGCTGCTACTCTCTGTTGTTGTCCTTCTACTTATCTCCTCTGCTCTTGGTTTTGTAGCCCCTTTCCTTTTTTGGATTTTTCAGGAATGAGGGTTTTCCTGAGGATTTCCTGAAGAGGAGGTTTTGTGGCAATGAACTCCCTTAATTTTTGTTTATCTGGGAAAGTTTTTATTTCTCCATCGTATTTGAAGGATATTTTCGCTGGGTAGAGAATTCTCGGCTGTAGATTTTTGTCCTTCAGATTTTTGAATATATCATTCCACTCTCTTCTAGCCTGTAAAGTTTCTGCTGAGAAATCTGCTGATAGCCTGATGGGAGTTCCTTTGTAGGTTAGTTTCTTTTGCCTGGCTGTCCTTAATATTTTCTCCTTGTCGTTGACTTTTGCTAGCTTCACTACTATATGCCGTGGAGTTGGTCTTCTTGCATTGATAAAGTTTGGAGATCTATTGGCTTCTGTCACCTGAAGATCCATCTCCCTCACCAGATTTGGGAAGTTCTCGGCCATTATTTCTTTGAATAGGTTTTCTGCCCCTTTCTCCTTCTCTTCTCCCTCTGGTATACCTATAATCCTTACGTTGCATCTCCTAATTGTGTCTGATAATTCTCGGAGAGTTTCTTCATTTCTTTTAAGTCTTGCTTCTCTCTCCTCCTCTGCCTGCAACAATTCTATATTGCCATCTTCCAAATTGCTAATTCTTTCCTCCATATTATCAGCCCTACTGTTCAGAGCATCTAGATTTTTCTTAATCTCCTCTATTGTGTTCTTCATTTCCAATATTTCTGTTTGGTTCTTCTTAATCGTATCAAACTCTTTTGTAACATAGCTCCTGAACTCGTTGAGTTGTCGGTCAGAATTCTCTCTTAACTCATTGAGAATCTTAATGATGGCTGTTTTGAAGTCATCGTCATTTAGGTTATACATCTCATTTTCTTTGGGATTGTTTTCTGTGTATTTGTTGCTTTCTTTCTGTTCTGGAGATTTAATGTATTTTTTCATATTGCTTGATGTTGTTGATTTGTGCCTCCGCATGGAAATAGAGTTTAGTTGCTCCTTTCACTTGTTTCAGCTGCTGCGGAGGGAGGAGCAGCTGTTTATATTTCACCAACCAGGAATCCTGTCCGTAGTTGCTAACTGGGCCTGGGCCCCTCTTCGTAGCCACAGTGGCCCTTTGGATTCCCTCCTCTGCCGTGGGGGCCGTCACAGGGGGGCTTCAGGCTGCAGGTGCCTACTGTTGCAACCCACCTAGATGTGCTCTCTCCTTGGGGTCTGCAACGGTGTTATGGGCTTTTCCAGCAGCCAGGGGTGGGATCACTTATATTTGTCGCTCCGTTGCTGTCGGCACCCACCAAATCTCACTTGTCCTCTATAGGTCGCAGGATAGCTATTGGCATCTTCTACAGTCTGTGGTTAGTACAGCTAGCTATGCTGCTTTTGCCCTGGGGTCTTCCAGCCTTGTGGCTGGCGGCTGGGTGCCTTCTATTGGTGCTGTGCAGAGGCTTTCCCTAAGGCTGCTGTGAGCCTGTAGGGTTTCCCCCTAGGCTACTAAGCTGGGTCTCTGGAACTCTCTCCAGCCCCAGTCCTCTCTGAGATCTCCAGCAATCCCTAGCCTCACGGGGTGGGCAACGGCAGCTGGAGGTCGCCCCGCCCTCAGGGCTTCTCTCCGGGCCTCTGCCGGAGCCGTGAATGCTCAGCGTGGCCCCTCTGCTAACGGCAGGCAGAGAGTTTTGTCTGCTGCCCGAGCGGAGCTCCGGCGCTTCCCCTCCGGGTCGCAGGACCGGCCTTTGAAGCTTCCCCCGGCCCCGGTCCTCTCCGAGATCTCCGGCAATCCCTAGCCCCACGGGGC
>NC_060276.1:119884529-119975021 GCF_021613505.1 Equus quagga
TGCTCAGCGTGGCCCCTCTGCTAATGGCAGACAGAGAGTTTTGTCTGTTGCCCGGGCGGAGCTCCGGCGTTTCCCCTCCGGGTCGCAGGACCGGCCTTTTGAAAGTTCCCCCGGCCCCAGTCCTCTCCGAGATCTCCGGCAATCCCTAGCCCCACGGGGCGGGCAACGGCAGCTAGGAGATCTCCGTGCCCTCCGTGTCTCTCTCTGGGACCCTCCGGGCGCCCCGAGCACCAGGCTGGATCCCCCCGCCAATGGCGGGGAGAGACTCTCCCCGCGGGCTCAGGTGTGCAACTCCAAAGTTTCCCTCTGCGTTTAGGAGTAATTGCAGGGGGTTTAGGTAGGGTTCTGGTCACCTGTTTCCAGCGTCGCTCCTCTGTTGTGTTCTCGCTCCTGCCCTAGATGTGCGTGGATCCTCTGGGGGCGTCCGTTGGAAGAAAGCCGCTTGCGGGTACCAGGCTGCCCGTCGGGGTCGGAGAGCCCTCACCTATTTCCACCTCCTCCCGGAGGAAAGTCCATCCGCCTTCCGATGTATAGTCGCGTGTGTGTCTCAGACGTCCTGAGATGCTGTCTGGATATCCTTTGTCAAGCGATAAGTGTCCAAATGATTGTAGACTCGAAGGGCGAGAGACAAAGAGGACTACTCACGGCGCCATCTTGGCTCTTCTCCAAGTCTTTTTCTATTATAGTGTTGAAATATGATTGTCTGGCATTCTGTCAGCTAGATTTTAAAATAGCTAACTAAAGACAGGAACCAAATCCAAACATGATTAATAAAGGTTAGTAATGAAATGGTAACAGCTTTACTTTAAAAAATACAATAGTCATCTGAGGGCATACTATTATAGTTGTGAATGTGAAGAAAAAGTATTTTGAAGTGTTGGGACTATGAATTAGTTCAGATAAATTTAATGTAGCATGGACAATAATAATTCTTTATTCTCATGTTTTATTCATTCTATAAGAATCTATGATGGACAAGAAATAGATATTTCAATTGAAAAATGTTATATTCTCTTTTTTCTGTTTTATTTCAATTTAAATCAAGATGATTTATCAAAAAGCATTATTAATGCAGAACATGGATATATTAGTCTGCTTGGGCTGCTGCCACAAAATACCACAGACTGGACAGCTTAAACAACAGAAATTTATTTTCCGACAGTTCTGGAGGTTGGAAGTGTGAGATCAAGGTGTGGCAGGTTTGGTTCCTTCTGCGACCTCTCTCCTTGGCTTGTAGATGGCCATCTTCTCCTTGTGTCTTCAGGTGGTCTTTTCTCTGCGCATGTCTGTGTCCTAATCTCCTCTTCTTATAAGGACACCAGTCACCTTGGATGGGGGCCACCCTAATCACCTCATTTTATGTTACTTACCTTTGAAAGGCCTTATCTCCAAATACAGTCATGTTCTGAGGTACTGCAGGTTAGGGCTTCAATGTATGAATTTGGGGGGGAGCAAATTCAGTCCTTAAAAATGGATAAACCACATTGGTTTTCATTTTAGAAGTCACTAAGAGTTTTATCACATATTGGGCATTGTGATAAAATATCAATATTGTTCCTTAAAATTTAAAAATTGCCTTAATATGTATATAAAAATATATGAGGTGAGGGGTAGAAACTGATGACCTTTTGACACATTTTAGTGGGATACTGTACAAATTAGGACAAGGAAATTGGATTTTGAGTAAAAATTGCATCAGACATGACATTACTTTAGAACTTTGACTATCAAATAAAATAACCAGGAATTGCTTATAGATTAACTATATTAGAAAATATGTTATTAGATATGTATATATTAAAATATGTTATTAAATATGATTAGTATATATATTTACTATAGATCCGCATATAGACCTACAGAATATCTAGTGTAGATAGAACAACAGACAGCTGATGACCTAGAATTATGAATTGTTAGATATCCTGTAGACTGAAAGCTACATGCTTCATCTTTCAATTGATAGTTGTTCTTAACTGGGGTTATTTTGCTCCTCAGGAGATAGTTGGAGACATTTTTCATTGTCATAACCCAGGGAGGGGGGCTACTCACATCTGGTTGGTGGAGACCAGGGATGCTTCTATACATTCCACCATGCACAGGACAGTCCCTCCCAACCAAATTGCCGTTGACCCCAAATGTCAGTAGTGCCAAGGTTGAGAAGTTCTGCGGGGGATTTCCAATAATTTCTGCAACATCACTCAAGTTCTCCTCATTTGACACTTTGACTAATCCAAGAGAAGACATTATTATTTTTTTCTTTTTCTCTTATTACAGCTTTCCCATAACTTGATTGATTCAAATTTGACGTGAGGATTCATCAAAAATCCCTATGACCAAATGCAGGACAAGAGAGAGTTCTCCTCTGCTCTGTGCTGTTATATCATTACTGTACCTTGTAATTAATTGGCTCAATCTTCCATCTCCCTATCCCCGTCTGTCTGGCCCTCCCTTTCATGGCTGGACAGCCCCTAATGAACATTCTAAAATGGCCCAATGACTCATTGCTCTACTCTGCCGTTTAAGGCAGAACCTGAACGAATTTCAATGTCAGTTGATGTAGTTGCTATAATAGGTGGGTTGTATTTCAAAATTACTTTTGCTATTATATTTTAAATAGTGTGAAAGTAAAGGAGTTTAAATGTGTCCTGTAAAAACACATAATGGGAAATTTCTGTTCTCTCCTGTCTCATTATCAAAATGATTTATGGTGAGGATTCAAGTCTAATGAATAATAAATGCCTCAACTAAAACTTCCTTTCAGTTAAAAACTAGGCACAAACTTACTTGTAAAATAGTTTGGGCTTGGAAATAACTTCTTAACTACTGACTGGTTTTCAAAACTTAGTTCTCTGAGTTATGTTCCTAAATAAAATCTGCTGTTTTATCGATTCGATCAAATCATATAAAATGGTAACATTATCCTTTTGGAAAGTAATTTTCACATTTCTTTTTTTATTTTTTAAACAATGCTAGCATTTAGTAACCAAATAAGCTGAGGACCAAATATATATATATATATATAGCTGAATATGTCTGGTATTTTTACAAATAAAAGTTTCAAAAAAATAATTAAGAGTGGAAGTTGATCCATAGCAGGCAAGGGAACATGAATAGCATAATGAATTATGGAATTTCACATAGAGTAGAAATAAGGCAGAGCATCATTGTGAATTAGAAGATGTGGAGATATCATTAAAATGAGGGATGATGGAAAGGCACAGAAAGAAAGAGTGGAAGGGAAAATATGCATATTAATATCAATTTATTTATTTTGCCCACTCTCCAAGGGGGCAGGTATGTATTCCTGTAGTATACATCTCCTATTTTTCCTCTTTGATACTGGACACCCGTGACAGTGTCCTCAGAGGGCAGTGTTGAGTTAAAGGCATGCTATGGCCTATGGGTCTACATTTTGGTATTTCTAGTCATCATAAGAAGGACTCAGGCTCCATTGCTGAGCCAAATTTCTGGAATAGGGTGGCTTAGGAGAGCATCATTCCCAGGAAAGGTTAATGCATCATTTGTATTCCAGCAAATATGACTAATCTGAATTACTATTCGTGCCATTTAAGATCGACACTTCGGAGGAAGCACTGATTCTTACATTTCTTATTTCCTCTAATGCCATGCATTATAAATCCGTCAGATTGCTGTGCAATGGTCTACAAAGTAGTAAACCATTTCTGTGATTCTATAAGCAATGGCATATAGTGACATGCTGATATTTGTAAGCTGTCTCTTCAGAGCTTCTAATGATCTTAAAGTCCAAACTTTCCTCTTCTTACTTTTTACAAGGATGTTCAGAAATCCATGTCATTCAATTTTGCTTACATTTTTGTTTGCAGTCTACTAGGTGTTAATTATGCCCAGCTAATGCATGCATTTGTCCTCTAAAGAGAATTGAGAGAAATTAATTGCTGAAAGGGACATCGTTACATCGTAAGGTGTGATAAAGTCACTCTCTGGATCAGGCATTTATTATCATTATTAATAATAATATTAATATTATTCTATTTTGGTGATAGAAATGCATCCTGCAGAAAAAAAGAGTTCCTCAGATCTTCCATATGTGAGCTGAGGAAATGGGAATGTAGCAACATCAGAACACATCTTTTGGGTTGTCTTTTCTACATAAACAGAGATCTTTACCAGTGTGCACTCTTTGATCCACTTGTACCCAAAACAGCCTAATTTCAACTGAAAATTATCAAAATAAATTCAGGGTAATTTGAGTACAATTGGAAATCCAGAAGTTTCAAAGTTGTGATTTGTCATATTCAGAGATAGTTAAATTTATAATATCAAATTTTTGAATCTTTGAGCCTCAAAACCATTTTGCAATGGAGATATATATATATATATATCTCCTCATTATTTATTGAACCTATATTTGCAAACTCACCAACTTGCTAAAAATTTATTTGTAACCCCAAATCAATACTTGCACTTTTGAGGTCCTTCTTAGACACGTGCAGAGCAGTGAAAAATTGGTCACCTGTCATTCAGATTCTCAGCTAAGGTTGAACAAAGTCACCCTCTGTCTTCTTGTTTCAGTTCTCTTACTATAAAGTGTCTTTTTCGTGGTCCATTTGGTGACACATATTTCCAGTTTCTGTGCTTTTCAGTGGTCATTTCATAGTTTAAAATGTCCCCCAAGCATAGTGCTGAAGTGCTGTCTAGTGTTCCTAAGTACAAGAAGGCTGTGATGTGTTTTACAGAGAAAATTCGTGAATTAGATAAGCTTCTTTTGTGTGAGTTATAGTGCCATTGGCTGTGAGTTCAATGGTAATAAATCAACAATAGAGATTCAGTAAGCTGTCTTTAAACAGAAACACATATAAAACAAGGTTATATATTGATTGGTTGATGAGAATGTGGCAACCAGAAGCCTGCAGGAACATAACTCTGTATTTCCCCTAGGAGCAATGGTTCAGTATTTGCTAATTCTCAGTGACTTTATAGAACATAACTACCATGAATAATAAGAATTGATAAATGATGCTTTATTAAATAGTGTGTATATTGGTTTCCTAGGCCTGAAATAACAGAATACCACAGACTGGGTGGCTTAAACAATAAAAATTTATTTTCTCCCAGTTCTGGAGGCTGAAATCTGAGATCAAGGTTTGGGCAGGGCTAGTTTCTCCTGAGGACTCCCTCCTTGACTTGGAGATGGCCATCTTCTCCCCATGTCCTCACATGGTCGTCCCTCTGTGCCTGTCTGTGTCCTCATCTCCTCTTCTTATAAGGACCAGTCATATTGGATCAGGGCCTACCCTGTTGATCTCATTTTACCTTAATCACCTCTTTAGAGGCCCTACCTCCAAATACAGTCACATTCTGAGGTCCTGGAGGTTAGGACTTCAGCATATGGATTTTAGGGGGGACATAATTCAGTCCAAAATAGTATGTGTTACAGTTTTTTGAGTCTTGCAGTTTAATACTCTTGCTCTTTGTTTTTTGGGGAAAGATTATAAGAACTAGGAGTGCCAGGGATGGGAGAGATGCATGGATTTGTTTTTGTTCCTTTGTTTCATATTGTTTCCACCTACCACTTATCTGAAGAGAGACCATGTTAATCTATGCTAAAAAAGCTAAGGGATATAGGTAATTGGTAATTTAAATAGTTTAGATTTTAAATATAATATTCAGAAGAGCCATAGAGAGAAATGTCAAACTAATTTCTCATGTAGATTCAATAATGAACTGTTAACCCCCTCCCCTTTTTTGTCTTTCTTTTCTAGAGTCATTTCCATTATCAGCTCTGGTCATATCCTCAAGTGCTTGGAGTAGTGGACAGTGTAGGAGTACATCATAGACAGACATACTCGCAGTCAATATATAATGATTTACATAAACTGTTGCCTGAGAATCCCTGATGTGAATGCACAAAGGTTTTAATTACCCCTGGAGTTGCAGGAAAATTAATAGCAATGGTTCTTAAAATTGATGAGTCGTTCTTCTGTCTGGGGTTTCCAATCTTTGCTTAACATGTTGCTTCTATTTTTTTTTTTTTTTTTGCCAATACTCCAGTCTATGTCACCAAAATATTATTTAATATATTCAGTGACTTAAAAATTACTATTTTTCATTTCACAGACCAAAGCACAATTGGTGTCTGACTCATTTCACTCAAGAATTAAAAAAAAAAAAATTCCCATAATGTTTATAGGTGGCAGTCATTTATAAACCTCATGATTTTAAGTGTGTGTGTGTGTGCATGCAGTGAGGAGGCACTTTCGGATTATATATCATTTAATGTTGGGTAACGTGAATCATTTAGATATTTGAATATAGCATAGAAGATCATCTACCTAATGTTGGTTATGTCCCAAAGACCTGGGTATGAATTTATTTTAATTTATGTGCTCATGCATAATCGGTTTGACAATATTGAGTTGTTAGTAGTTGAATCAATTAAGCAGCAGGGAGAGTTGCTGCTATGGTAATGATAATGAGGAATGCTTCCCTGACTAGTAACTACTCACAAATTGCTTTGGAGTACTTTAAGTGCAGACTTAGTATTTTCCCTCAAATATGATTCTGTGAAGAATGAAATGACAATCTAGGAGAGTGAAACCTTCTTTGTGCTATTATAAATAAGAATAGATGAGCTCCTGATGACTTTAAAACCAAATATCTATAATGCTACTTTTTAACCTGAGAATGGAATAATATATTTAAGAAAGTGCTGAAGATATTGCCATTCTGTCTGGATTTAAAAATCTTAAATGAGTATATAAAAAGTTTAGAAAACTCTAGATAACTAGTAAGAGATAATAGAAAAAACAAAACAAAAAACACATACGTACATAGGTGTCTGCCCAAGTTCCTGGCCAGAACTCCTAGAACCCTTATAATTTCCTAAGTGATAAGAGCACTAGGAGTGTCTTTTGTTCTAATATTTGGTCTTTGACCCTGGTTCCTGACACCCAGATCCTAAATCCCTTGAAATTTCCTGGTGATAGAAGCATCTTTTGTTCTAATGAGGCAACTCTGGGTGGGCTCCTGGATGGGGGATGGTTACCAGAAAGACCAAGCTGTGATTAGCTGATGATCAGTCATGCCTATGTGATGAAGCCTCTATAACAATCCCAGTGGTTTGGGGTTCAGGGAGCTTCTGGGTTGGTGAACGCATCCAAGTTATCAGGAGGATGGCTTCCCTTGACTCCGTAGGGACAGAGCTTCTGCACTCAGGACCCTCCCAGACCTTGCTACGTGTATCTCTTCATCTGCCCGTTCATCTGTATCTTTTATTATATCTTTTATTATATAACAAACAGGTAAATGTAAGAAACTGTTTCTCTGACTTCTATGAGCTCTTCTAGCAAATGATCAAACCCAAAGAGGAGGTCATGGGAACCTCAATTTTATAGCCTGTCAATCAGAAGTACAGGTGACAACGTGGGACTTGCAACTAGCATCTGAAGTTGGGGGATGGGGGTAATCTTGTGGAGCTGAGCCCTTGACTTGTGGGATCTGCACTAACTCCAGTTAATGTCAGAACTGAATTGAATTATAGGACATCCAGCTGGTATTGCAGAGTATTGGTGGGTGAAGGGAAAACCCTCACATATTTGGTGACCAGAAGTGTCAGAAGTGAAGTGTTCTTTGTGAGTAGTAAAGTTGAGACATGCGGAAGTGTTTTTCCTTTACCATTGGGTATTTTTACCATGATATTTTTGAGATATGACTGTCTCTGTTCAGATTTAAAATGAAATGCGTATGATGGTTTGTACATGGAAAAGGCCACATGTGCAAAGCTTTATAACAAAGGAATTTTTTCTTTTGGTTTCTTGGGGGAATGGGGGTATGGCATTGCTTTTTCTGGCCATCTGATAAATACATGAAGCAAATGTATCCATTTATAAAACTGTATCAGGAACACTGTATAACTGTATCATAGCAGTGCTCCTCCTCCTTCCTGAATCGAGTCAATGAAATGGGACTCACTGTAGGAAGTCTTGATTTCCTGTGTCATCCATACGGAGATATTTTAATGTGAGGACTACTGTATTTCACTGAAAATGAACTGTGATGGCAAAACATCTCTATTCAGCTTGTAGCATTACAAATTCAATGCTTGCTAGTGACTCCGGTTCACTTGCCTTTGGGGAAAAATTGGTGTTCTAGCAATCCTTGTTCCCACCTCGCTCACACAGAGCATCTCCGAGATAGCTGCGTAAATAGTAGATTAAGTCACTTTCCTGAGCACTTCTTCAAGATTTCATTTTTATTCACCATGATGTGTGAATTGCCTGGAGTAGTCAAGATGGCGTTTTATCATTAGCACACAGCACATCCCACAGCAGTGGAATCACAAACAAAAATGCAGCCCACACTGACATCAGTTCCTGTTCCATGGGAAACCTTTTGCCTTTGAAATGACTGTGAAGAATGCAAACCTTACATGCTTGACCAGTTTCTCACAGACTTGCTCAAAGCTTCCTGAAAGTTGAGAGATTTGTGCCGATTCTCACATCAGAGGGAAGAATCATTTTGCTCCTCTTGGAAAAAAAGTCTTCCTAGCTCCCAGCACCCTGCAAGCCAGTTGTCAAAGCATTTCACCACTCATTACTGGTGCCATACACCAGAGAAGACAATGACTGTCAGTACTCAGTGCTGTAATGTTTATCATCTCCTGGATGCAAGGAAACATGCTTTTTTGAGCACAAGAAGACAAGAGGGAGCTTTGTCAGCAATTTTGACCTTGAGCCTTAAAAAACTCACTGATTTTCACAGACCTGATATCTTTGCAGCACTGCAAATAAGAATCTGTTTTCCCCAAGCAAACTGGAATGCTGAGGTGGCCCCAAGAATTTTTTTAAAAACGTAGAAGAAAGGTGATTAAGTTTGGAAACAGTGAAGCTAGTGAAAATTATAAAATCATCGTCTTTATTCTTGTCGCATTGAAATCAATGCCCTGATGTATTTATTTATCACTGTGGTGAAGGAGCTGCCTGCTTTTGAAATCTGCAGTGTGGTTCAAAAAGAGACATTTGTGTCATCTTTTCTAGCCCCCCAGGTGACCTTTCCACATTTGAAGTCCACTCTACTCAGAGATTCAACCAATCTCTGACTCCCACTGTCCCCAGCTATTTCTTTACGTGAAGTTACATTGCTAAGTGAAATTGGTCTTAGAACATCTTGCTTTTATTTCCCTTGGAGGATTCCATTCATAACTTTTTGCACCCAGATTTTTTTTTTCCCCTGAGGAAGATCAGCTCTGAGCTAACATCTGTGCCAATCTTCCTCTATTTTTTGTGTGTGGGATGCTGTCACAGCATGGTTTGTAGGTCCATATCCAGGATCCGAACCTGCGAACCCAGGGCTGCTGAAGCGGAGCTTGCGAACTTAACCACTATGCCATTGGGTCAGCCCTCTCACTCAGATTGTTTAAACAGATTTAATCCTGGTGAGAACAAATGCTCTCTTAAAAAAAACATCAATTTGTTAAAATTAGCCATTCTATTCAGAAATGTTAATATTATTTCACAAGTAATGTGATTGAGGAACAGAACATGTTTAAAAATAATAATAATTTATAGTCATTTTCATACCCTCTGTGGGCTTAGAACCAAACTTCTTACTGAAACTTCTAAAACTCTGTGTTTAAATTTCATTCTGCTTTTTAATTGAATGTGATAGGTGTTCTATCACTACTTCTTAGTTTACCTGTCCATCCAATTCAAAATAGCAATCATTTATAATCATATGATTTTATCTCCAACCCACGCTGTGAATAACTTGGGTGAAAGCTGACCAGCCACAACTCAGGATTTTCAACAACCTTACCTCCCTGATAAATACAGTTTTCTCGCCATAGTGCCTTCTGGCTTGATTGTGCCCAGATTCTTAGAATGTTTCGCTTTGGAATCCCTTTTACTTTTTCTACATTTATAAATTGGAACATTTCTGAAAGACACATTTTCCATGCTAGGAAGTGATCAATAGTGTTCCCAATTTCAATTGTTTTCATACTGAGTTGAAGCCCTCTTGTGACCAAAGGTATGAGCAGCTTCCATTCTTTTACTAGAAATATTCATAACAGAAAAAAAGATATGTATATATCTGCACACAAAGCTGTTTCTGTAAAAACACTTTAATGTAGCTTTATGTTTTTAAATACATATAGAAAATATTTTAAAGAGATGTAGAATTTTAATGTTTTAAGATATGATACTATGTGGTATCAGATGTAGTCATTTTAAATGATAATTTCTTCAAAAACTTTAAGAGTAAAGAAATCACTCTTGCAAAAAAAGATTTTTAAATTAAAATGCCATATCTTACAATAAACTTGAGTACATCAAGAAAGAGAGAAGAGCTATTAGAAAATTAATTGAACTGAGTAACAATTGCTGTTCTATTGTGAAGGAAAACTATTTGTTACCTAAAGCGTGGCTTTCTGCTTTTCCCAGAACTGACTGTCATTCTGTAAAATCATTGACTCTGGGTCAATAATCAAGTCTCTAATATATGTCAAGCAATTATAAGAGTAAATCTCAAGTTAAACAAATATATTCTTTTTCTTGGCTATGCAAGGGCGAGTATCATTGATGTCAATGATGCATTGGCTTATACTGATTCCCAATTTTTAAAGCAGATTGCACATTTAATCATGAGCTGAGTCACAGCCTAGAGGCAAAAGATGACCATTGTTGAATTGACTGTCCAAGTGCCGACCCCTCAAATAAAGGTTCAGAAACTATTGAAGTTCATCTATTAGAACTTGTATATCTTTGGTCAGAGTTCAAAAATATTAAAGGCATTGATTTTAAAAAATTTGAAAGCACTTAATATCTGATCAAGAAAATATAACAGACCAATGCAAAGAGTTTCTTTATTATTTTAATATAGATCCAAGGACATTGAGTAAGGTGGGAAAAATAAACCATCTGTTTCAATACTTAAGTCACACTGACATATCCAAAATATAAATGGATTAAAGTTTTAAATGCTAGGAATGAAAATACCTTCAGGATCATGATCCTACAATAAGCAAACATAGAAACCTTCCTTTTCAGTTCATGCTATATAGAAAAGGTGGAAAAATGGGGATCTGTTATAGGTAAACTGGGCTGAAGATGGGGAGATTTAGGGGATGTATAACCAAGAATGCTGTAATCAGGGTAGCATTTTTGTGCTTTTAATAGGAAAGTGGTCAGAAATGCCGTAATCTTAGTAAGTCACCGCTGGGTAGTCAGCTATCTTACGGCATATTCAGTGAGCCATTGCAAGGAATGTGAATTCTACTGTGTCATCTTCTATATGTGTCAGTTAAGTCTGGTTAGTTGATATGTTTGTTCAAATGTTTGGAACTATTTTAAAAAATGCTGTTTCTAATTACTGGGGTAATGTGATTAAAATCTACAATGATTGTGAATTTCCCTTTTTGTCCCTATTTCCATCAATATTTGCTTTGTGTATTTTGCTGTTCTATTATTAGCTGCATAAACATTATATTTATATTTTCTTTATATGTGGATTGATTTGTCACTTTGAAATGTGCCGTATTATCTCTGGTAGTATTTATTGACTTTACTTGAGTTGGCTCTGTCTCATATTAATATGAAAATTTCAGCTTTCTTTTGATTGGTGTTTAAACAGTATATTTTTTTATCCTTTTATGTTAGCCCAAGTCTTTATATTTGAAATGTACTTCTTATAAGTTGCATGCAATTGGATCTTTTTCTTTTAGGTCAGATCTTACAATGTCTGCCTTTTAGTCAGTGTCAGGTAGACTCTGACCAATATGGTAGCCACTAGCCACATGTGGTATTTTGATTTACATTTATATTAATTAAAAGTAAATACATTAAAAAAATTCTGTATATTAATCACATTAGCCACATTTCAAGTACCTGGTAGACATATGTGGCTACCATATTGGAAAGGGCACGTAGAGGATATTTTCATCATTGAATCAAGTCCTGTTGGATGGCGTTGATAGATACTGTATAAGACATGCTGTTGCTTCCATTGCCCATCCATAAAGAAACAATTTAATATGTTGTATGTTCAAATAAATGCAAATGGGCTACTGACATAAACATGATGAACAAGATTAGGATGTTGTGAAGAATTTATGAATAAGATGCATAGAACCTATGAAAAGAATGGCTCACATTAACAAGACAAAACATTTACAAACCATAAAGGAAAATAATGATTTGAAAATAAAAGAGCATCAATTATTGAATCTATCCATGATAGAATATAGACTTCCATTTAAATTTTACTTTTCTGTTAACATTTGGAATAGTGATGAGGTAAAATACTCCATATATATACTTATGTGGAGAAAATGACACTTGAATACACTAAAATATACCAACTGCACTTCTGAATAAAGATTTTGGTTATATTTTGCCTTCTTAATTAAGCTATTCTACATTGTCCAACATTTCTACAATGGATATGTAATACTATTCAATCAAAAAATATGGAATATTTCATGTAAAATATAAAAATGTGGCTTATGAATGTTTAAAACTTAAGTTAGAAAAGTACTGAAAATGTGTGCTAAGTTAGCAGTGTTAAAGAGTTCTCCGGAAGCTGAGCTCAATAACATAGTTGATTTTTGAAGTTAATAATTACTTTTAAGATGATAGTGCATTTATTAGGTTTAAAAAATCCCTAGTTGCATCTCTGCATCAGCATCATCCTCTCAGTAGCTCCTGAAATGCAGGGTTTGTGGCTTTGATGTTCAGTGAGCAGAGATTATATGTAATGTGGGATTTTGACCACAGCTACCAGAGCTGGGAAGATAGATGTGGATCATACTGTATTGTTTAGAGGTGTTGGCCATGAAAGGCAGGCAGGGTAATGGTCATGATCTCTCCTCTGACTATTGACTGCTTCTTTTTCATCTCCATCTCCATGGTTTTCTGGTTGGTTCTGATATGATGACCCCTCCCTTCAGGTACAGCCCAATTAACCTGTACTGCCCTCTAGGACGTGAAAGCCCTCTGCAATTTCTTAATGCAAAGTTGAAGGTGTCTATGATACACTGGTATCTGAAATTGGTAGGAAATCCTTGCCATGAAATGTTCAAATGCCCAAAGGTGCATTGTTGGGAAACCAACAGACTATAATACTAGTCAAATAGCCTAAAAGTCTTGGTGCTGGATTTTCTACTGTCCACTCAACCTCCCTCTTTCCCTATAGTCTACTCTCATCACAGACAATAGTAGGGACTGCCTTTGCCAGATAAAGTTCCAGGTGAGAGAATTTGACAGTGGAAAAGAAGCTGTTGCCAGAAGCTTCCACTGAGGTTTCAAAAATTTGCCTTACATCTGGTTGAGCTTTCCTCTTCTCTTCTGAGTGATGTAAGCTTCTGTTTCCCTGAAGGAAAATCTTTCTTGGTGAACCTAGAGTACCTCCTGTTTACTTGGCAAAAACTTGATGAGTGCCATCCTGAACTGTAGAGGATGATAATTGATGTAGTGCAGAAGGGGATGGAAGGATGAATGCCGAGGCAGTAGATGAAAAAGAACGAACATGCCAGTGTGCTTCATTGGAATGAGTATTTCTTATTGATGGAAAACTCTGTAACTTAATTATTTAATTCTGATTGATTAGAATTCTTTATTTTAGATCAATTAAATACTTTCAATTCACATTTTCACACACAACAAATGCATTGATAACTATTTTTGTTGCATTTTAATATCTAAGTCAAGATTACCTCAGTGTTAGAGAGTCCTGTTTCATTCAACATACGACTGCAACTGTGTCTTGACATATTAAGGAATTTTGGAAACGGAAGGTACTTTAGAGATCATTTCATTCACCACCTTGCTTTTATAGCTGGAGGAAAGTAATGTTGCTTCATAAAGAGTAAGAAGTTTTAGTTGGATCATGACTGAAATACTTGAGGCTGAAGAAACAGGCCAATAATTTTTATATCCTGATTGACCAAAATAAGTCAAATTAAGTAATTATAATAATGGAATTTGTACAACTGCTGAGAAAAATTTGAGCGACATTATAAAAACAAATGTAACTTGAAGCTACTTATTTTAATAATGCCTAAAATCCTTAAGTTTTTATTTTATTTTTAAGTTTTTATTTTAAAACAATTTTTATGGAATATCTTTGTAGAGTATACATTTTAAATTACTACGCAAATGACAAAACCATATTTAATCAATTTTATTTGCTATGATCTGATTTAAAATATGCAAATTATTTGCTGATTGATATTGGATAAGTTTCTACTTTAAGAGATAAAGTTTTAAAACAAATTATGTTTTTGAGATTATTACTTATTTTTCTCCATAAATATATATAGATATCCATTGTCTGAACTATTTAATGTGGTCTGGCTTTAAATTATCTAACAAATTATTACCTTTTTCAAAGCATTTGAATGTCTAAATTAATTCAGTATAAACAGAAATCAATTTTATAAAGCCAGTGCATATATCTAAGTTTTTAGATGAAAAAAAGTGCTCAATGTATCCTTAATACCCATAGATGTTACTAAACGAAATAAGGAAACTTATTCTTTACTCAGTCGGCAAAGCGACTTTCCATAGGAATTTTGTTCAGGGTGACTAAAATTAGGTAACAGATGCCCATTACATACTGACCCTTAAAAGATGAAAGAGCAAATTGACCAGATTTGTGTTGTCACTCTTGCTATTTTTGAAGCAACATAGACTTTTAGTTATATTCTAGAAAAATTAGAGTTCATAATTATATAAAATAAAACATTCAATAAACTGTGATTTATTAGTATCACTACTGTGTATTAATGGGCACTGTAGACCATTTGGAAAATGGACAATTCACTGCCAGATTTCTATGAACTTTCCTGCTCTGATGTATGTATTGGGTCAGATGTGAGCAGTGAGCTGAGATGTAAACAAGCCCAATGGCTTCCTTCAACAGATTGTCTATGACCTGCATCCAATCTTAACCATTTTGTGGTTTTCCCTACTAACAGCAAAAAATTGTACCTGAGGACTCATGAACAAACACACAGACACACAGACACTCCATCAAAGGAAAATCAAACATTCCATCCTTTCCAAGCCCTGACCAATGTCATCTACTTTTCAAGATGTCTCTTTGGCTCTCAATAGCATTTAGCAATGGGGTCTAAAGGGATGATGAACAGAAGAGAAGAATGGAAGACTTAGTCTCAGTTTACTCTGGAAGACAAAGGATGATTGGGGGCAGAGAAATCCAGAATCTCCCCGCCATTGGTTTTCAAGGCATTTGTTATCTTCTCTCATCCTCCCTACCCTGTCTTGCATCCATGGATAGAACAAAGTATGTGCTCCTTAGTTCTTTGCCATCTGCTTTAAATACTCCCAGTCCATGTAAATTCTTCCCCTGCAGAGGAGACCAGCAGGGCATTTCTATTTAATAGCGGCTTTCGTGTCAGTGAATTAGAAATATTCTCATTAGGAAGAATTAACACATGCATTTTCTGTCTCTGAAAATCATGCACCTTCTTTCACAGTTTATGAAACCTCTCTAGAAAAGATCTCTGGACCAGTTATTGGAGATACTAGATATCCATTGTATATTTTGTTAGGGGTCCAGCTCTGATGGTAGATTGAAGTGAACAATATTATTATTTTAACTTATGAAGTAATGATCATCAATCTAGTGGACCGACTTTCTTTGGGAAAAATTATTCCAGACAGCAATTATTATTCTTCAGGAAGAAAGTAATCTCATTATATTGTTATATGATATACTTAACAGTTCCTATTAATCTGTGTTTTATAAAGGACAAATATAATTAACATAAGTGGATGTCATCTTAATAGATTTATTGGGCTAGATGGTTGGACAATATTAAAACAAAAGAAAGTAGAATATCTTAGACAATTTCTGTCCACAAATGTATTTTACCTGCCTTATCTTCTACTGCATCAAGCTCTTTCAGAAGGAATAAATTTGCCTGATTTTTTTTGTGTGTGTGTGAGGAAAATTGTCCCTGAGCTAACATCTGTGCCAATCTTCCTCTATTTTGTATGTGGGACACTGCCACAGCATGGCTTGGTGAGCCATGTGTAGGTCTGTACCTGGGATCTGAACCCATGAACCCTGGGCTGCCGCAGTGGAGCGCACAAACTTAACCACTATGCCACCTGGTTGGCCCCCTGAAAGATTTTTTTAGAGTGATTAGGAACCACTTTTTTGTCTGGTAGACTTCAAACTAGAAACTTCTTTCAGTCAAATTTTGATAATTTTTAAGTCTTGCTAATGTTCTTCTTCATCCCATATTGTATAAAAAAATACTACGATTTGCAATTTTATATTTCTATAAAACTTTTACTACTTTGAAAGAAAATCGGAGTGGAAAGTTTGTTATATCTCTTCATTTAGAAGTAAAAATATTTCTAGGTCAATCATTTATTTTTGCTTTATCCAAATTGAATTCTCATATTTGATAAATAAGTCATTAATGATCTACCTACTTACATATTTTTAATCTGATATTCACTCATTATTTGTAGCATTAAAAAATGACATTAAAAATAACTTTGATGGAGCATCAGAATACAATACTTGAAATCAGGTGATCTTTATACAGTCATGTGCCTCATAATGACATTTCAGTCAATGATGGACCACATATATGACAGTGGTCCCATAAGATTAGTGCCATATAGCCTAGGTGTATGATAGGCTATACCATCTGGGTTTGTGTAAGTATACTCTATGATGTTCAGACAATGAAATTGCCTAATGATACATTTCTCATAACATATCCCCGTCGTTAAGCGACGCATGAATGTATTATGATGTAAGTTTCTGAATTCTGCTTGTTACAAAACTCTGGAAATACCCCAGTATTTCCAGTTTTGCCTACCTTTCAGCATCATTCCTTCTATGAATCAGGGTGTATGCAGGAGTTAGGCCCTTTAATCATCTTCATGAACAAATTTCAAGTTCCTCATATTATTAAAATAGCAGTTAAATAAATAAGAATACATCAAGACATATATTAAGATGAAGAACTGATAGAGAAGTACATTAAATAACAGCTATTATGCAACACACCACACAGACATGACTTCTTCCAATCTTCACAGTGGCTATAGAAGGGACACCCTGTTCTTTTCCATAAGAAGACACTGAGATTCAGGGAAGCACAACAGTTTGTCCAGTTATATCTGAATAACATGAAGTACAGACAAAACGTGAACCCAAGCCATCACGCTGCTCTCAGCACATGTACTCATGATGCTGTAGGCACACGTTTGCTTGAGTGTAGCTAATTAGTAGTATGAGGAGTGTGCAAGCTTATAAATTTTCTGGTTGTTGAACCATCTGGAGCCCTAACTCAAAGCTTCATTTTAATGCATTTGAAAGACAAGTAGCTAAGAGTTGGGTATGTTGGAATTCCCTCTGATGTTGAAAAGTAACTACATGCTTTTGGTAACAAAACATGTTGCTGAATTTGTATTGTCCCTTTTAGATTGTCTTAACTAAAAGGAGGTAAATTCAGGATACTCCCTTTATTATTCTGGATGGATATATAGACTATTGTATCATTGAGGATTAATTCATAAAAGAATGAAGGGTGAGCAGAGAACTCTCCCATCCAGAAAAATTGCAATAATTTATGTTGAAACTTTGCCCTCAAGCTTGTGGAGCACAGCTCCTCGATCCTAAGTGTGGTTTGTGCATAAAGACTTCCTTGGAGTATCTTTATAGAGGAACACCTGGAAAACACCACCTCAGCCTGGTGTTCAAGATTAACATCAACAGTGAGAAGTCATAGTGACAGTGTGCATTCCTGATATCATGTAATGAGCATGGCAACTTACCTATGTGGTGTTATTCCCCAAACCCATAATTACAGTCTAATAATGAGAACATCAGAAAAAGCCCAACTGAGGGACATTCCACCAAATATCTGATCCCTCCTCCTCAAAATGGACAAGGTCATGAAAAACAAGGAAAATCTGAGAAACAGCCAAGGTGTTGCCTAGCCATGCGGTAAGTAGAGGAATGCCTAGGACTTCGTTGCCAAGGGAAATAGAGAACTTACCTACAGAAGCTGTGGAGCAATCTCCCTGCTCCACCTGAGGCATGAGCATGCGTATGGATGGGTATCAGTATCAGAGTTTACACTGGACATTCAGATGCTATGGCATGTTTTTAGTGATATGCCTCCTTTATAAATTGTTTTTTCTCAAAGAGAAAATCTTCGCTCCTAGCTCTGTAAATCCCTGTAACTTTCCGAACTAACCTTAAACATGATATAATGTTCTGAAGACTGCTCTCCACAAACAAAGTTAATTGTACAGGGGATTAGGGGCCTGTGAAACAACATAAAATATTTCTCTTTGGTCTTGAATAACCATTAGAAGTTCCCTGTGCCATTTGGCTCTGTTTTCACTTTTAGAGCCCCCAGCTTATATCCTCCATCCTTTTCTATCCTCACAGCTGGAAAAGGATGTTGGTCATTAAACCACAAAGTTAAGTGTGATCTGATAACAGAACCTACAGACATCATTTTGTACAGGAGGCTGGCACCACACATCTATCACACCTTCCCATGCTGGTTGACCTAGTACTTCTCATTTTCCGTGAGGTTGTAGGACATCACCTCCCACTGCGGCTGAAGTCAGGGACACTCTGAGACACCTTAATTTGTAATATAGCAACCCCCTCAATGAGCCTCTGACCTCATCTCTACATCTCAGATCCCCCTCCTGAAGAGGTCAGACAATATCAACTTCCTGGTGTTTATTTCTCAGCTCTCATATTTAAACCCAGTTTGATATCACTTTTCAAAGTTCAGTTGTCTCTTTACTAGACTAAAGTAAGTTATTTGCAACTCTCTGATATTAAGCAATATTTTATTCATCAGTTTTATTAGATACATCAAAATAGGGCAATTAGTAAGATGGAATCATAAATTCCAAAGATGATCAAATAAACTCTCTGCTTTAAATATTCTACAAGCAGAGAACGGAGCTTTAAAGACCAAGACATGCATTTGCATTTTAAAAACCTAGGTATTTATAGCTGCTCTCAATATGACCATAATCAGGAGAGGCAAGCAAAAATTGTCTAATCCCAGAAATCTGACAGCTTGAAATAAATGAGTTCCAGAAGTATTCCTGATGATCCACAACCTGGACTGTGAAAACCATTCTCCTTCTTCATATTGAAAGGAGGACAGCATCATTCAATCCTGTACTTCTACAGATGACACTGTTAAAAGCACATTTCTAGGTAACCGACAGTTGGATCTGGGGTTTTCTTCTCATTATGCTCCAAAGAAAAGAAGACAATTTCAAACACTGATGATGCTCAGAGTAACTTCACTGAAGCAAGGTTGGATATTACCAAGCCTGAGCATAAGGGCATTCAACTTACTTTTCTTTTTTCTTCTTCTTCTTCTCCTCAAAGCCCCCTGGTATATAGTTGTATATTCTAATTGTGAGTGCCTCTGGTTGTGCTATGTGGGATGCCACCTCAGTATGGCCTGATGAGCAGTTCCATGTCTGTGTCTAGGGTCCAAACCAGTGAAACCCCAGGCACCGAAGTGGAGCGTGCAAACTTAACCACTCAGCCACGGGGCTGACCCCTCAACTTACTTTTTTGATAGTGGATTCAATATATATTTTGGAAACCTGCCCTCAATCAAGACTTATGCCAGGTACAATTTTATATCTATATATCTCATTGAAACTAAACAGTCACCCCATTCAATGCCAATCAGAGAGTCTCCTTGGGTCCCTAAAACATTCCAATTCATAAAATTGTCATAGGCTATGTTTTGAAATATAGTGTATTAATAGAAAATTTGAGGTACAATAAGGAAAACAGATCAGGAGATGACTGCTATTGAAAAGACAGTTTGTTCCTCAGGTTCCCATAAGGAGGGGACACACCATACCATGCAGGGCCACATGAGGAAGCACCAGGGTTGGTTGGGAGGCAGAAGGATGGGGGTGTCTGTGGACAAGATTATTTATTGTGGTTTCTGTAGGAAGGAATGGGTGAGGCAGGTAAGCAGCCTTATGATGGGGTAGTTTGAATATTTCCTGTGGGCTCTAGGCTACAGGGCTGCCCTGAGTTGTTTGGTAACTGACCCTGGAGAGATTAAGGCAGGTGGATAGTGGCTCCAAGTGTGAGAGCCTGATAAAGGAATTGTTTGGGGTGTAGGCTCTGGATTGGTTGGTTTGCATCTGAAAAGTACACTCTTGGGTGAGTTGTTTACCATCTCTAGGAATTGGCTAGCCCTGAAAGGGCTAGTCCCTTCAGGGTCAGCAAAGTCCCCAAGATGCCAAAGCATTAGAAAATACGAGTTCTGGTTAATACAGATTACACATGTCATCAGTCTACTCAAACACCTGACAAGGGCCACAGCTCACCCATGGGTACCATCATGGCATCTCCCTCCTGACTTAGAAGGCATATGAGAACCCACAGGAAGCAATGTCCCCTGTAACAATCCCACAGGCATGAACCAAGGGATACCAGAACGGAACTCACCCAGTACTGGAGTCATATACTCAGGAGAATACAAAACACGTGGCTCCCTGCTGGGTATTTCTTATTCTTCCAAGGCAGAGGCAGCGTTCTAATCAGGTGTCTTTTTTTACATAGATGATGTAGCTATGTAGCTGATTCATACAATTGTCATTCTACCTTCATCAAGTTTCCAGGGGAACCAGTTCACATGTTAACTGCAGATCCCATTCTTCATCACAGAGGAGTGTTTTGTAACTTTTCTATTCGTATCCTGTAAGACATATGATAATTACAGCCACATCACTGATGAAGAAATGAACCCTGAAAAGGGTAAAAAGAAAGCTCAGTAATATTATATGAGTCATATCATGTGAGTTTTATGAGAGAGTGTTGCTCATATTTGTTTGGTCATGGTACTTTATTGAGCTTTCCTATGGCCAATTCATTAGCATAGCAATAATAACAATGGCAAACTTACACAGAACTTACCCCATGCGAGGCCCTGTATACATGATAACTCATTTGATATTCACACACACACACAATTCTCTGAGGGAACATTTATTATTTTCTCCACATAATATATACACATGCCATGGAAATATCAAAGCAGATAATTGAGTAGATCTGACACTCAATTTGGTGATATAGACATAGAATAAACAATGAATTGTTTAAATATGAGTGTTGCAAAAATCTGGAATTAACAGGAATGGAATCCCAGATCCAAGACATAGTCTTTAAATGAAAATGTCATTTCAATCTCATTGATGAAAAATATTTATCATATATTAATGAGAACAAATAGCTCAGTAATAATATGGATTTGGAAATTTTGTCCATTAAATAAGTTAATCAGTTTTAGGTCAACTGACCACCTTATAGTTTTGAATTCCCAAACTAATCATTTATCAGGCATCTATATAGACATAAAATTTAAGAACACTAAATTATTTCATCAAAATTGTAATAAAAAATTTAAAAATAATTTCACAGATCATAAGATTAGGATTTAAAAATATGAAATGGATTAAAGTTATCCAAAACATTCTTTTTTGTTAGATGGAAAGTAATTCACCTTTGTAAAATTGCAGATTGTCAGTAAAATGGATAGATGGTGTAGCAGAAATAAGTGTCTAAAGACCAGAAATAAGTAAGAAACATATATCCATTTAAAATAGAATGGCATAATGTCTACAAACGACCACCATCCCACCTCTGACCCTCCAAGTTCTGCTACCATTCACGTCTGTCTTTGGGAATCAAGCTTAAGATAGTCTTTACCAAGTGTATGTGTCCAAAATTGCAGAAGTGCCCCTTTATAGGTGACATAAAAACTACAGTGCTACATTCTTCTTCAGTACTCTGAAAAGATGTGTGAAATGTGCAAATCACAACCCTAGTTGCAATGTACAATGCATATCATGAAAATAAATGTAGTAGGTTAGAGGAGGAGAAATCTTGAGTGTCGTATTCCGTTTGCTTTTTACATCTCTCCTTTCTTAGGTCTTCTCATCCTCTTAATGAAGTTTTTTTTGTATGTGTTTTCTTCGAAAAACAAATCAGAACCTTATCTGTTTTTCCCTTCCACTTTCTCCCTCCTTCCATCCCTCCCTCCTTCCCTCCCTCTCTTCCTTCTCTCATTCCTTCCTTGCCTCCCTCCCTCCTGTCTGTTTAGATTTTTCTCATTTAAAATCAGTTTGCTGAATGGACTCACATTTGTATCTCCATGAAAATAGCAGTTTGGGGTAAACATTGATTTATATAATAAGCAGAGTCCAATGTGTTAGAATTAAATAATACATCACCAAAAGCAGTAAATAAATGTTAAATGGATGGAGTTTTTACATCATGCTAATTACTATCATGCCATTTAATGAATGATTAGAAAAAATTACTATACTTGTAGCTTTAAAAAAGAAATTATATGGCTGCCCATATTTTTCAGTGCCTGACCACATATTAATGATGATAGACCTTCTTTTTTCCCTTTATTTGTATTCCTAACTTTATTCTATAAGGGACCAAAGAAAAATGATTAAACTCCAACAAGCCTTGTGAAATATATATTAAATGTCTAGAATGGAGTCTGGAGGGAAAAGGAGTTTGACGGTATCTGTCTGTGAAGTCCTGGTTTCTTGTTTGTCATAATTGTTTGGAACAGGAGTTGACTATATACAGAGAACCAGCATGCAAATGATCTGGCCCATCAGCCAACTGCTGAATTGCTCAGAATTCAGGTTTATTTAGGGGATATCATGAAACACTTCCTCCAAGATCATGTAAAAGTATCACTTCACATATTTCTTTATGTAGTAACCAAATGGCAAATTCATCGTGTTAGAAAATTTTCAGTCAAAGACAGAAAAATAAATGCTGTACCAAAGAACCAAACTTACAAAAATCTATGATTTGCAGTGATTCAGGAAAAAGTTGCCTTCTGAGGACCTCAGCTGAATCTCAGGGTCCTTCATCTCCGTGGTAATTTGTATCCAGTATTTGTTGGAAACCCTCAGCTTGGTCGCCGTGACAGAGGAAATTACGTTTACCCCATCAATTTAGACATGGATGACAAATAAATGATGAAACTGCCTCCATGATAGAGGGGCTGCTTTTCTGATTTCCAAGCTAAAATTATACCCTCTAAGACTAAACATTTTAGGTTTTGGTACCTAGACAGATCTTATCAGGGTAATTAAAACAAAATGTAACCAAAAGCATATGATAGGAGAAGAAAAAAAAGTATTTGGTATAAGAGTTATAGGTCCATGTTTCCTGACACTCACCCTGGTGAGAAACCAAAATACGTATTGTCTTGTGAATTCCTACCCACATTTAAAGAATGGAACATTAATATACAGAAAGAATGAATATATAATTAAATCATATCCTCTGGCAATTTTTATATTGGATCAGTCTATAAAAATTTCCTAGAAAGTTATTATTTATCCATTACCTTTTATATTTATTGCAAACATTTTATTCTAAGTGAGGGGTCAGCAAACTATGACCCACTTTTCTCACTGTTTCACTGGAACACAGCTCTACCCATTTTTCACATGTTATTTGTGGCAGTTTTGAGGGTATAATGACAGAATTTAGTTGCTACAGGAACCATATGGCCCAAAAATTCTAAAATATTTAACATCTGGCCCTTTACAAAAAAACTTTCCAACCCTTATTACGGTGTTGTATTTGGTTTTGAGTTTAATTTGGGGTCTTTTTCCATGGAGAAATTAGTTTTTATGTAGTTACGTAAATTAATTATTTTTCTTTATGACTTCTGATATTTCTCTTTTGATTATCATGGCCTATCCAAATATGATTGCCTATATTTTATACATATTATTATTAATTATATATTTTGATGTGCTTTGTTCATATGTAGGCATAAATGTTCATGGGTATGGCTTTTATATTAATGGCATTCACCACATGGGGATTTTATATATATAATTTATCATATTTATTTATATTTCATGATATACATATATATGCATGTGTGTGCATATATAATCATCACTGTATATTATAATATTGGCAATCCTAGTAAATAGTATAAACAAAAATAAACTAGGTGAATAAAGATTGGAAAGGGAGAGTTAAAACAGCCATTATTTGTAGAAGATGTGATCACCTATGAGAGAAAAAAATATATATATAAAAATATGACTCAGATTTAATAAGAGAACTCAGCAAGATCGCTCGATAAAACATTAACTTACAGGATTTACTTTAAAAGTTCTGTAATATTTTTCTCTTCCACAATAATGAACTTCTAATTATAATGCAAATAATATTCATTGTAATATCAATGTAAAAGAATTAAAAATTTGGGAATTATCTAAGAACATACAAGGTCAACAAAGGAAAACAAACTAATAAAGTTCATTATCTGAATCTTGGAAAGCATGACTAATATATTAGTATAAATTCTCCTCCAAATTTAATCATACTATCAAAGAAATACCAATCAAAATTCCCACTGGTTCTTTAGAAAGCCCATTACAATATCCTGAAGTTTATATGGATAATAAAAAGTACAGATAAATTAAGTCAACACTAAAAAATAAGAATGACTAGAGCTGTCTTACCATATAAATGTTTTAGAAAGCCATATATGTGATTAAAAACAACGTTAATGGTCCAAGGGTTGGAAACAGACCAATGGAGTAGTATGGAAATTGGCAAAAGTATGACTATATGGCAACTTAATAAACAGTTCAGTTGGTGACATAGATCAAGGCAAGAAGACTGACTGTTTAGTGTATGGCTCTCTCTGTGTAAGAAATAACAGTGCGCCTTTCCTCATATCCATATACAAAGTTAGATTCTAGGTAGATTTATGAATTAATAGAAGGAAGTATGGAAAAAAATCCATGTGGTTTAGGGTTGTAGAAGCATTTCCTTTTTAAAAAATGCAGAGTATAGAACAAGAAAACTAATGAATATTTTTACCATCAAAATATGGGATAAATGTGGATAAAAATAAAAGAATTGATCAATTGAAGGAACATTTTTACAATGTCTAATCTCACGACCAAGAAAATAATATCTAGATATATACAAAATTCCTGAACGTTTACAAGGAAAATAGTGTCCAGAGCAATTATGGCAAAAGAATGAGTGGTCAAATAGTAGATAGCGGAAATCCAAAATGCAACTTTGAGGGGATAAATCTGGAATGCATCTGTAATGCTTATATTTCCCTGGGCTCAGAATTAGACGAGCTAATGTGTGCACCAAATTGTTTACTTGACTTGTTATATGAGTTCAGAAAGAAATATTTAGTTTTCACTTTTAATTTCTAGTGTGGTAACTATCAAGAGATATAACCCAAACATAAAGAAAAGGTTTTTGGGTTGTCATCAATAATTTTGAGTTAAAATATTTTTAAAAATTCATAACCACCAATTACCTCTAGCTATCTAACATGTATCTATCATCTGTCTATTTGCATATATACATATGTAGATGTACATAAGTTTGTCTTTAGAATCTGTTATAGCTTATGTGTTGGTAATTATATTTGAAATGTAATAATGGGGGAAGTATTTATATAGTGTAACAGAACATGGGCTCTGGATTCCTATTTTTGTTTCTATATCACAGCTTTGTCACTAAGGTATGATTTTGGATAAATTGCTCAGTATCTCTGGGCCAGACTCCTCTCTGTAAAAGGATAATACCATTTTCATAATAGTATAAAAATTTTGTAAGGAGGAAATGATTTAACCTATTTATAGCAACCAGAATAATATATGCAAATATTTGCTAGTATTACATTAATTTTCACGAAATTCTGGTAAAGTAAATCCTAGATCTGTTTTAATAACAGAAAATAAAATTCACCAGCACATGAAATCAAAATGTAGCAGACCAAAAACAGGGCAAGGAGATACACTACAAAACAATTTTTGTTCTTACTGTAATATTTTGTCACAGTGTTACACCAAAAATTTCTGTTTGTCTTATTCTCCATATCCCTCCCAGACCAACCATTTCTATTTCTCCAATCCACATATTTGGATGTAATATAATAGTCATTTTATATCTTCTGGTTTTAGCTGCTAGACAGAATTCAATTTAGTGAGCTCATTCTTAGAAATAAGGAAAGAAGGAAGGAAGGAGGGAAGGTAGGAAGGAAGAAAGGAGAGAGGGAAGGAAGGAAGAAAGGGAGAGAGGGAAGAAAGAAAAAGAGACTGCGAGAAAGGGAGAGAGAGAGGAGAGGAGAAGGAAGGGAGAAGGAAGGAGCAAGGCACAGGAGGGAAGGAAGGGAAGAGGAGGAGAGGAGAGGAGAGGAAAAAAATAGTCCATGTTATCTGCTCCTGGAACATCTAAGGAGATGGAATATGCCAACCTTGATGAACAGAAGGCATGCAAGCAGATATTCTTCATGGTGTCCAGTAAAGGTTACAGCACAGACTTTAGAATTAAAAGTTGGGACTGCTAAAATCCGTTTTGCGTTAATTTTTGTGAATGGTGTAAGATAATGGTCTACTTTCATTCTTGTGTATGTGGCTGTCCAGTTTCCCAACATCATTTGTTGAAGAGACTTTCTCCATTGTATGTTCTTGGCTCCTTTGTCAAAGATTAGCTGTCCACAGATGTGTGGTTTTATTTATGGCCTCCCAATTCTGTTCCATTGATCTGTGTTTCTGTTTTTCTGCCAGTAACATGCTGTTTGATTACTGTGGCTTTGTAGTATATTTTGAATTTAGAGGGTATGATACTTCCAGCTTTGTTCTTTTTTGTCAGGATTGCTTTGGCTATTTGGGGTCTTTTGTTCCATGTAAATTTTAGGATTCTTTGTTCTGTTTCCATTAAAAGTGTCATTGTGGTTCTGGTTGGGGTTGCATTGAATCTGTAGATTGCTTTAGATAATAGGGGCATTTTAACTATGTTTATTCTTCCAATCCATGAGTACAGAATATCCTTCCATTATTCTTCAGTTTCTTTCAATAATGTCTGATAGTTTTCAGTGTTTAACTAAACTGTCTTTCACCTCCTTGGTCAAATTTATTCCTTAGCATTTTATTCTTTTTGTTTTGACTGTAAATGGTATTGTATTCTTGATATCTCTTTCTGCTAGTTTATTGTTAGTGTATAGAAATGCAACTGATTTTTGTATGTTGATTTTGTACTCTGGAACTTTACTGTATTCATTAATTATTTCTAATAGTTTTTTTGTAGATTCTTTAGATCTTTCTACATAGAATCATGTGATCCACAAATGGTGACAGTGTTACTTCTTCTTTTCCAATTTCTATGCATTTGATTTCTTTTTCTTGCCTAGTTGCTCTGGCTAGGACTTCCAGTACTATGTTGAATAGGATTGATGAGAGTAGACATCCTTGCCTTGTTCCTGTTCTTAGAGGTTACCAGAGGGGAAGAGGGTGTTGGGAGGGTGAAAGGGGTAAAGGGAGACATATGTATGGTGATCGAAGGAAACTAGACTTTTGGGGGTGAACATGATGCAGTCTATTAGTGAAGCCAAAATATAATGATGTACATCTGAAACATACAATATTATAAACCAATGTGATTTCAGTACTACAATTTTTTTTAAAAGTTGGGATTTAAAAACAAATTATTGAGGTGACGTTGGTTTATCACATTATATAAATTTCAAGTGAACATCATTATATTTTGACTTCTGTGTAGAGTGCATCATGTTCACCACCAACAGTCTAATTGCCATCTGTCACTGTACACATGTGCCCCTTTATCCTTTTTGCCCTCCCCTCACAGGAACGACCTAACTGTCCATCGATAAAGAATATATGGTTTGTACATATACAATAGATTACTACTCAGCTATATAAAAGATGAAATCTTGCCATTTTTGACAACATGGCTGGACTTTGAGGGTATGATGTTAAGTGAAATAAGTCAGATGGAGAAAGACAAACACCATATTATTTCACTCGTATGTGGAAGATAAACTAACACACACATAGAGTACAGAGCACAGATTGGTAGATACTAACAGTTGGGATTTTGGTTCCTAACTACCTAGATTGCTAGCCACTGCCTCTGTAAGTGTCACAGTAGCTCCTACGTAACCAGCTGTGAGGATCAATATGTCTATGCCTGTCTGTTTCTTTCTTCGGCTAGCAGGAACTTAGCTCAGCCCAATGCTGGTCATGTTTGTTCACTGATAGTAGAGGGGGCAGGTGGCACTTAACCTAAGAGAGAACTTAAAGATGTCTGGTCAGGTTTAGACTGTTGCCACTGGCGGCATTCTTACCGCTGCTAGTTAATATTATTCAGATGAGAAAAGGCTGTTAGACAAACCATCCTCTGAAGGGACTTTTCCTCCGTAGACATAGCAACTTTTGCTTCTTTAACATGTACAGACACTAAAAAATACTGTTGTTGAATGTGTTTGTATCCCAAGTCACTCATCATGCTCTTTAGAGGGCATTTCACTTTGTCACAGTTAAAAAAAAGATGGGTGGAAATATAATAATATGGTAATAATATATAATAGAATAATTACATTTATCATAGTTAATATTATGTAATGTATTATACATAATATTAATATAATATGCTAATATATTGATATAATTTAATAATATGATCTGCCATAAGGATGCACTCATTATTTTAAAAATTATTTTATACAAAATAAATTCGTTATTTTTTACCAATAATTTAAAAACAACTAAAGTCATAAAAAAGAATACCATATATAATGATTACATTATATTAATAAATATATAATATATTGATATGATAATGTAATATAACCTGTCATAAAGATAGTCTATTATAAAAATTATTTTTTTGTTTTTTTGTTTCCATTGTGTTTTTATTTTTCTGCTTTGTTAAATTGCGGTAGCATTGGTTTATAACATTATATAAATTTCAGGTGTGCATAGTTATATATTTCAGTTTCTGTGTGTATTATATCATGTTCACCACCCAAAGACTAATTACACTCCATCACCACACAGGTGTGCCTACTCACCCCTTTCACCCTCCTCCCTCCCCCTTGCCTCCGGTAACCACCAATCCAATCTCTATTTCTTTGTGTTTATTTGTCACTGTTTTTATCTTCTACTCATGATTGACATCATACAGTATTTGACTTTCTCCCTCTGACTTATTTCACTTAGCGTAACACCCTCAAGTTCCATCCATGTTGTCACAAATAGCCGGATTTCATCATTTCTTATGGCTGAGTAGTATTCCATTATGTCTATATACCACATCTTCTTTATCCATTCGTCCCTTGATGGGCACCTAGGTTGCTTCCAAGCTTTGGCTATTGTGAATAATGCTGTGGTGAACATAGGGGTGCATATGTCTTTATGCATTCATGTTTTCAAGTTCTTTGGATAAATACCCAGCAGTGGAATAGCTGGATCATACAGTAGATCTATCTTTAATTTTTTGAGGAATCTCCATACTGTTTTCCATAGTGGCTGCACCAGTTTGCACTCTCGTCAGCAGTGTAGGAGGGTTCCCTTCTCTCCACATCCTCTCCAACACTTATTGTTTCCTGTCTTGTTAATTATAGCCATTCTGATGGGAGTGAGGTGATACCTCATTGTAGTTTTGATTTGCATTTCCCTGATACTTAATGATGTTGAGCATCTTTTCATGTGCCTGTTGGCCATCTGTATATATTCTTTGGAGAAATGTCTGTTCAGATCTTTTGTCCATATTTTAATTGGGTGGTTAGTTTATTTGTTGTTGATATGTATGAGTTCTTTGTATATTTTGGATATTAACACCTTATTGGATACATGGTTAGCAAGTATCTTCTCCCAATTGTTAGGTTGTCTTTTCGTCTTGTTGATGGTTTCCTTTGCTGTGCAGAAGCTTTTCAGTTTGATGTAGTCCCATTTATTTTTTGTATTGTTTCCCTTGCCTGGTCAGACACGGTACTTAAAAATATACTGCTAAGACCGATGTCAAAGAGTGTACTTCCTATGTTTTCTTCTAGAAGTTTAATGATTCCAGGTCTTACATTCAAGCCTTTCATCCATTTTGAGTTAATTTTTGTGTATGGTGTAACATAATGGTCTACTTTCATTCTTTTGCATGTAGCTGTCAAGTTTTCCCAGCACCGCTTATTGAAGAGACTTTCCTTTCTTCATTGTATTTTCTTGGCTCCCTTGTCAAAAATTAGCTTTCCATAGATGTGTGGGTTTATTTCTCAGCTCTTAATTCTGTTCCATTGATCTGTGTGTGTGTTTTTGTGCCTGTACCATGCTGTTTTCGTTACTGTAGCTTTGTAGTATATTTTGAAATCCAGGAGTTTGATACATCCAGCTTTGTTCTTTTTTCTCATGATTCCTTTGGCTATTTGGCATCTTTTATTGTTCCATATAAATTTTAGGATTCTTTGTTCTATTTCTGTGAAAAAAGTTTTGGGATATATGATAGAATACATTTATCATAATTAATATTATGTAATATGTTATACGTAATATCAATATAATATGTTTATATATTGATATAATTTAATAATATAATCTACCATAAGGATACACTCATTATTTTAAAAATCATTTTATACAAAATAAATTTGTTATTTTTTACCAATAATTTGAAAACAACTAAAGTCAGAAACAAGAATACCATATATAGTAATTACATTATATTAATAAATATATAATATATAATATATTGGTTTGATAATGTAATATAATCTGTCATAAAGATACAGTCTATTTTAAAAATTATTTTTATACAAAATAAATCTGTTATTTTGTTTTATTGAGCATTTGAAAAGCAATTAAGATCAGGAAAGAGAATCCTAATGCTTTCTAGAAATCATCTTTATAAAACTTTTGCTGGAGACATCAAAGAAGGAACAAAGAGAAATAATATGATGATGTATTCTCAGGTGATTAACATTGTGCATATTTACTGGATTATGAGGTGGTGTACAGCTATTCCAAGTTCTGAAAAGGATGGGAGAAGAAAGATATGGTTTATTTGTCCAAAGGATTTTTTCAGACAATAACAATAGCTCATTTTTCTGTAAGCAGGCGATTATCCTTTCGTAACACAGTGCCACATACCTACAAGAAGATCTGTAAGTAGCTGTTGTTCTATTATCCTGGCAATTGGTACTATTTAAAACTGCCTGTGTATACTGTGAGTCGCACATGAAATATTTACTCTTCAATGCAAAGTGTTAAATCCCTGCAGAAATCTTCCCTTATGTGCAGTTATTTTAGGGACCCTCCATCTCATGTTTCATGCAGTTTATGTATATCATTTGCAAGAAAATGAATGCTCCAAAAATATGTGTGTGTGTGTAAATATATCAAGATATATATATATACACACATATATATTTATGGAATATATTACATATAATGAACATGTAATACTTTTCTGTGATCTTTACCTTTAAAATTACTAAAATTTCTACTTTCCTTTCCAAAATAATATTATAAAGGAATTAATATTATTTCAAGGACTTTGTGTCAGGTTAAATAACTTCTCAATGTTGTCATGGAAATAGAGAAATGCAATTAATTGTGATTCCTTGAAGCAGAGTGGATCACTGCTACCTCCTTGCTAACATAGCATGTTTCTCTTCATATTAGCACCATTTCATCACACGATGTGAGATTTATTTGCATGTAGCTCCATCTTCAGATGGACAACAGGCAGAGATGACATCATCATTCTGCATACACTATGTAGTCAGGGACTGTCTCTTATCAAGTATTTAAACATTTGCTGAATTATTCCCAACAGCTTGATAGGAATGGCTTCATACATGGAAGAATCAGGATTGGTCAGGATTGTTTTGGAGGCAAGTGACAGGAAAGTCTTGAGAAAGAGAGTGAGAGACCGAGACAGAGACAGATACAGATACAGAGAGACAGAGAGACTCAGAGACAGAGATGGAGAGATACAGAGAGATAGATAGAGAAGACAGAGAGAGAGAGAATCTTCCCCAAACTGAAAAGTATAAATTCATTGGATTCGGGTTTGGCTCCATCCATTAGCTCCCCAAATTCTCCTTAGAACATTATTGTTTCTTACTCATCTCCATCTCCTGGCATTTTCTGCGTATGTTGGCTTTATTTTTAGGCAAGCTGTTATTTTTAGGCAAGCTCTTCCTCAGTTCATGTGGTCTCATGACCACCTCTAGCATCATATCCTTTGACTTCAATAACTCTGATGCAAAGAAAACCTTTACATTCTAAAATTCCCACAAATCTCCTGGAATTTACATGAGTGGCCCACCTCCAGTCACATACTCAGTTCTGGATCAAGCCTTAAAGAGATAGGTTGTACGGAATGGACAGGCTTTGGTCAAGTGTACACAGTGGGACCTGGAGGGTGAGGGAACTCCCACAAAAGCTATTGGGTCTAAGTTTGGGTGATGTCTACTTAAAAATCAAATCAGTGTTTGAGAACAGGTGGAGCCTGGATGCTTGGCAGACAGTGTTACCAGATGAGATCTATAGATTAATTACCAATTGTGAGATTTGAAAGGATCTATTGTTGACTTTCTCTTCCTTTCTAGATTATATATTATATATCCCAGTCCTATAGAACATCTGGAACATGGCCTGAAAATCTGTCTTTTTAAGGAGCTTCTGAGGGGATTCGTAATAAAATTTAGTTAGTGTAATAACTAAAGTTTGGAAGCATACCCTTAAAGACTCTTGGCATTTTCTTAGCCACCTTTTACATTATGGCTTTATATAATAATTCAAGTGTAAAATAAAATTTTAACAATATTGTTAGTCTTAGTCAATTTAGGCTGCTATAACAGAATAGCATAGACTGGGTGACTTATAAACAACAGAAATTTGTTTCTCATACTTCTGAACGCTGTAAGTCCAAGATCAAGGTAGCAACAGATTTGGTGTTTGGTGAGGTACCTCTATTTAGTTCACAGATGACTGTCTTCTCCTTATGTCCTCACAATGCAGAAGGGGTGAGGGATCTCTGGGGTCCCTTTTATAAGGGCAGTGATCCCATTCATAAGGGCTGCACTATCATGACATAATCCCCTCCCAAAGGCAGCACTTCCTAATACCATTACATTGGACATTAGGATTTAACATGTGAGTTTTGGTGGGAAACAAATATTTAATCTGTAGCATGATTTTTTCCTAACGCTAGATTAATTCTGATTAATGAACAATAAATGTACAATATAGTTTATCATTAACTAGTTTACTATGAACATTCAGGTGAATTCCATTTTAATAAAATGTTTGATACAATAACTATTGGTTCTAGTAATTCTAAAATTAGCTATCTAATTTATCAGGAAGCATTTTAGAGTTTTAAAATAAGAAGGATTAGCAATCTTTGATTGTTAGGTGTCAGACAACAGATTTTCCTTACGTTAAAAATGAAATTATGAAAAAAGTATGGTAATCCATTGTTATGGACTTCAAGGATAGACCAGATTATTTCTATTTCCATAGCAGTTGTACTTTTCTCACATTGTCCGTAGTTTATTTTATTTATTTGTTATTTTCCCTGTCGATGTCCCTTTGAATGTGAGGCCTGCAGTATTAGGTATCTTTGACAGTTTGGTGCAGTGATGTAAGCCAAGTACCTAGAACAGTGTTGGGAACAGACTAAAAACTTGATACTTATGCATTGAGTGAATGAACAGGTCAGTAAAAGAGAAATGAATCCAATGCGAAATTATATAGCCTATAGTAATTGTGTTTCCACCAAACCTTTAAGATATTCACTATTATGTAAATCCACAATAGATGCTTGAGTTTCACTGGCTCCTACTCATTTGGTCAAAATTTAGGTAGAAATGTTAATAAGATAGAAAAAAATCAAAAGTGCCTGAATAGGACGCACAATAAACAACTAACGGAGAGAAGTCTCAATTTAAAGTAATACTAAACTAAATGATCTGAAGGATATTAAATAAGCTTCAATTAAAGTGACTTCTAGATAAGCTATTTCCATATTTTTCCAAAATTACATTTTGTATGTATTTAAATATGGAAAGGCTTAATTTTTCAGACTTAGATTTGCATTGCTTGATCATGCTGAGCTGTTGTTTGTAATGTCCTGAGATGTGAAAACTGCAAGTAAAACTTGCCTCCTCATGTAGGCAACTGAGATAATTTGGGAATCAGAAAATCTTACATTCTGGGAATACTTGAGTGAATTAGGAGACATTCAGGAAAAAAAAACAAAAAAAACCAGTAGGAATTAAAATGATTAAAATAAGATTTGCCTCCTGAGTGCAGTTGAAAACAAACGTTAATGTTTCCAAGGAAATGCTACACTCTTTTAAAAGAGGAATAAAAATTTTTATTGCACAAACTCTTATATTAAATTTTACCCTTCCCTTTGAACAGTTACATTGTCTTCTTGCTTCCACTCAAAATTTCACCAATGAATCACAAGTCATCCAATATATTCATTTTACAAAAGCAACTGTTTTTTTAAATGTAAATTTTTTTGAAAGATGCTAAAGAAATTGCTTCCTTAATAATAGGATCTAGGTACTTGGTGCTTTACTTATTCAGCTCACCTTTATTGTTCTGATATATTTGTGATTGAAAAAAAAAACAATGACATTGGAGCCAGCCGAACACTTCCTACTCAAGATGTGGTAGAGAATTACAATGTATTTGCTCACGACTTTCATTTTCTGTCTCTCACAGAGGTTAGTGATGTTTCTTTCCAGACACAGATCCAGGATGTGCTGGTACTGAATTAGTAAGATCCTTTAGGTCTTGGTCACCGTATCTGTCAGAGCAAGTTGGTCACTAAAAGCAATGTCTTTATAAAATATATAAATATATAAAAGGAGTTCATATGGATCAACGAATTAATAACTAATTAGGTTATTACTTGAACCAGTAAATATTAAATATCATAATTCATTGAATAAAAAACCAAACTTTTTATTTTTTAGGAAAAGAATAAAACATGATAAAATATCTGAATGGAAAAAATGGTGTTCTGAATACATCTATAAGAGGTTTTTTTTTCCTTTTTACCCCTTCTTTTACCATTTATAATGGGCTAGATTGGCATTCCTCTTTATATTTAATTAATAATAAATGCGGCTGTCTCAGCGATGAAATACTGCTTGGCAGTGCTTTGACACAACACTGTCACTTTCCATAAGGAAGAAATAAATCAGACACCATAACTGTGGGCCCAGTGGCATTTATAAAATAACTAGGTGTACTATTAATGAGGACAGCATAAGGTGAAGAGGAAGAAAATGTGCTTGAACAAAACCTCGAGCAGTACTTAGGTACAGAACTCCATCACGAGGGCACAGTGATTTCACTCTTGGGTCCTCCTCTCTGGAGACTTATGGAAATGAATTAACAGAAGCAGCATTAAAAGAGGACGCCCAAAGATGTCATGGAGACACTAACCAAACAAGGAAATCATCGCCACTGAACTGGAGTTCATGCAGCTCGAGCACAGCAATGCAGATATGGTGGTGAGGTTGAAGCCTTTGACAGCAGGATTTGGTCTCAAAGCAGGTGGAAACAATCAAAGCGGATTCCTTTGCAGTAATAGGGATTATGAGTGCTCCACGGAAGGATGGAACTTGAGGTAAGAGGCTCCCAGAGAGAGGGCAGATGCAGGGGGAAAGAGAGTTGCCTGCCATTGTCTAGGGCTAGGTTTGTACGGAGCTTCACAGAAATTAGGATACAGCCACTTTCACAGTCCTGGATGCAAAATCTAGAACTCAACTATGCTCCGAATTGGTGTAGACAATGAGACTGGCACATCTACCAAGCTCACCATGACTGGAGCCTCACTCCACCCTTCACAGTGTGCCGAGGGTGTCTATAGGGCTATGAAATTACAGTGGGAATACTGTCTGCTTGTCTCAGAGAACAGAGTCAATACCTTGCAAGAAACGCCTGTCTGTGATAGTTACTCTAGGAAACTAGTGAGAGCTTTCAGGTTGTTACTTTTCATACATTTCTTTTTCATACTTAAGTTTTAAAACATTTTTTATTGAAGTCTAGTACAAGTACAGACAAGTTTACAGATACTAAGTATAATGTGTAATGAATTTTTCACAAAGTGAAAGCACCCAGACTATGAAACAAAATTATCTCAAATCAAGAAATGAACATTATCACCACACGAGACTTGCCCTTTCATTCCTCTTCCAGTAAGTGCCCCATAGTAACCTCATTTTGATATCTACCACCATAGATGTGTTTTGCCTGGTTTGAGAATCATCCATGTCTTTATATGTAGTTTTTGAGCCCATTCTAATGCTCATTCATTCTTGTTGCTTGTATTCATTTGCATGAATATATCAAACATTTATTTGTACTTTCTTGTAGATAGACATTTGAGTTTTTCCAGGTTTGGGGCTCTTGTGAATAACACTGCAATGACCATTTATAGATATGTCTTTTTGTAAACATATGTGCTAATTTCTGTTGTTATTTCACTCAGTTTTAATTTCATCATAATTCATTTTTTAATGGTCTGTGCATTTTAAGGTGACATATCACATAGGCAGTATTCATTTGTATACTCAAAATGTTGTCTGGGAACTCATTTTTGCACTAAATATGCCTATTCAAAACAAAGAACATTAGCACTAATCAAAGAAAATTATAAAGAAACAATTAACTTTATATAGTAGGGCTGAGATGAAAGTGCTAAATCTGTATTGGTTTATGTAAGTGAAACATAAAGGGATTTTAGACACATCCATCCAAGTTAGTTTTTCATGTTTTATTCCAATTCATACAAACTCACACATCATTGGAGCTCTTCATCGAAGTTCATCCTTCATTGTACTGTAAAGCATTTCTAGTTTAGATGATGGTATTTCTAAAAATACAGAACCCAGAAACACAAGATCAAGAGGAAAAATCTGCCAGTGGGTTTAAGATGTAAGTGTTAGACCTAGCCTCTCATTTGCTCATTCTTTATGAACCTGTGAGCTTTGTGTAGGAAGAACAGTGTCTGGAGCCTATGTAGAATTCTATGTAAAAGCAGCACAGCCTGGAAAGATATTTTTCCCTAATGGCTCCATCTTGGAATCCTCAGAAGACTATTCCATTGTTCCATGATCTCAGCTTGTTTTGGATGATACACTAATGAGAAGACTTGTGAATTTCATGGGCATCAAGATGTTAACTTACTTATTTTATTATAAAATGCTTTCCTTCATCAGAAGGATTTTGTATGGGACAGCAAGGTGAGGAAGAAGCACAAATGGATTGCAATCATAAGACTGTAGTGAGGAAAGGCAAATATAAGTCCTGAATGAATATCTGTTGCAGAGATAGAAAACCCCTGTTTCTCCTCTGAAAGAAGGAGTCCAATGAACTATACTTTTCACCAGATGAACATCTCATCTCCCTTGTGTTTGGTCCTAAATTAGAGACTCAAGATGGGTCACTGCTGCAGAGACAGTGGAGAATGCCATGTCCAATCTTGTTGAGAAAACGTCCAAATTATTTATACTGAGGATACCCTCCAATCTGGAAAACATGGCATTATTGTTCATAAGCCCTTTAAGCAAGCATTGGGTGGCTGTTGAAAGAGGATAGAGACTCCCACAGAATGGAATATTAGAATATTACTCTGATTTTAAGAGGCTTCTCTGCTGTTGGTTTTTGGTAAAAATATTGTCATCCTCTAGAACCAGTCAGCAAGAATCATCCTCAAAACACTTCCCCAAACCTCCTTAAAGTTCATTCCTTCCAAGTGCTAGACTGTCTGGCAAAAAAACCATCATCCATTGGCAAAACATGCATGCAGATTCTTAGCTATGGCAAAATCACGATGATTCAGATATTTCAGACAGGAAGTTAATTTCATGCTAACAGGCAAAGATTGATGACCCCATGAGCTGATGACTAAGAGGAATGCCAACAGGAGATAGACAACAGAGGAAGGAGGAAACAAAACCTATGTTTGTATGAACCATTACAAAAATTAGAACTGTAAAAGCCGTGAATATTATCTTGCTTGCTTGTTAACAATATCTATTTGAATACATTAACTCCCTTTTAATTGTTTATTTTAGAATTGTTTGCTGGGTGACAGTACCACTTAGGTTGCAAGATATTTTGATGGGGTTTTGAGTGAACTAGAAGGAAGTTTACCCAAATTATGGAAGAAATGCTTAGGATTTTTTGCATGTACTAAGTTGAGATCATAAGGGATGTATTAAATAGGAAGATGTTAGACTGTAATTTGAGAGAAAATATATAAATATATATTTTTAATAATTTGATGTGGAGATATCGTGGATGATACTGCTCAAAGGGAGGTATGTGAGAAAATAGGCAGGAGGACACTTTTTTTTTTAGGAGAAAGATGTGTTTGATAAAGAGACTTATAAAAGTGTCTGGTTTAGGATATCTTGTTCTGGCAGCACTTTCTGCAGCATAACCTCAGTATTAAATGTCGTTCCTTGAAAGTGAATTACCACAATAACTCTTGTGTAAGCTAGCCAGCTAGAAAAAGTGAGTTGATATATTGCAGATTTGAATACCCATAGAGTTATACAGAAAGCTGAATTGAAGGAGATCTGGAAGAAGACAGGAAGGGATGCAATGGCCAAGCACTTTGGCCCTTTTGTGGGAAATGAAGTCGTTCCTGTAGCTGGACTGAGAGTTGGTATGATGTTTCCGAACAAAAAACTGTCACCTTCTAAAAAAGACATGTGGTCCTGCCTTCAAAACAAACCGAGAGTGGTGTGTAGGATGGTCTCCTTGAGGTGAATCTGGCACACTCTGCTAACTGCAGCTGTGATGGCAGGGCAATAAATATACTGGCTTTAAAGGAAGAAGGGTTGGGTGTACAAATCTGAAATGTTGCTGTCTCCTGAAGCTTATAGGAAAGATGCAAAGTGAAAATAATAGGAGCTAAAGGATCATAAATTGTTCAATGTTTGTTTTCCTCTCTACCTCTGATTATGTCTCTAAGTATATCTTTAACTATTACACTTAAGAATGCAAATGAAGTGAAGCAAGGAAATTTGCATTTCAGCTCCCAAGTAGCCAGGTACTTAAAAAGCAATTAAGAAAACAATCTGAAATGGAAAGTGTGGGGGAAGGATCACTACGCTTAGAAAATAGGACGAAAAACTAGGTTAAGTTTTCTATGCTGGTCAAAAGATATTGCGTATCTAGACAGTGATTCAGCTTGGTCAAAAAAAAAGGTTCCACTTGGAAAATGCTTGAGTCAATGATATTTACCAGGTCAGCATGAGAAGCATAACCCTATTGGTCTGTTGGATGGATATTATGCCTATTGTGCTAGCTAACATTTAAAATAAGTTTTCTAAACTTTAAGGAAAAATGTAAAGTGAAATAAGAAAGAAAAGGAACAATCTGTAGTAAAATTTTTATCTGGGGAATAAGAGAGAGTGAAAGACAGAAAGATAGAGATAGAGAGAGAGAGAATAAAAGAGACAGACAGAAAAATAGAGATAGAGGTAGAGATAGAAGATGAAGATAGAGATAGGGAGAGATGGAGAGATAGAGAGAGAGAGACAGAGAGATAGAAAAATAGAGATAGAGAGAGCTAAAGATAGATAATTCATGGGGTGACCATTCCATTGCTATAAAGGACCTCCAAGGCTTACAGAAACATTCTACATTGTATAGAACAGATACATATTTGGAAAGTCAGCAAAAAAGCAAAAATATAAATGTGAATAACCTCATTTCCTTACATATAGTCCAATGAGCCGATATTTTTGTACAAAAAGGCAGTATCCGAAAATAGAAGGAAACTTCTCTCTTCTTCTAAAGCCCACCTCCCAGGAACTGGTTTAACGGAAATGAATGTCCTTTAAAAGAAGCAAAAATACCCAGGAGAAAAGGGAGGGAAGACAACAGAACAGGTTTGGAGGACAGAATGTTTGAGGAGAAAATAATTCTGTAATCACAGACTTGGGTGTTTGAAACATAATTTCCTAAGAAGGAAGTATAAACAATGAAGACACGTATATAAGTTAATTTCCACCTATTAAAGTGCAACCAAATAAAAAACCTGTATGTAGGGAAGATTCATCATAGCTCAGCTCAGCCATTGCTGTGTAGATACCGTCCTGAGCAGACTGAACACTGCAGTCCTTGCAAACCTGCAGAATGTGCACCTGCACAAATATCAAAGTCCTTACTGGGAAACCCACTATGGACAGAGAGAATTTTAGGTGGCTTCTTTTCATATGTACTTCACAAATTAGTGCATGGGGGTTTTGGTGAAATGTTGGTTAGAAAAATCTATGGGACAGAATCATCTGAACGTTTTTTCTTCTTTTTGGTATCTTCCTCCAGAATTTCATGTAGATCTTCTTGTGCAGCTGGTATTTATACTTCAGGTGTACGATTTCCAGGCATGAACTTTCAGCTTATGCAGCTTCTAAGAAATATATGACATACAGTGTCAGTTATCTAAAAGAACAATGTGTTCCAAAGTATCTTGGATTCACTATAAAATGTGGTGACTACTTTGAACAATACAGAGAGAGAGAATTTAAGTAATGAGGAAGGTATTGTGTTAAAGAAACCAAGAGATTGTTATCCAGTTAGGAATAGGATTAAAATAATTGTAGATAAGCATTGAGTGTAAGTGATATCTTTCCCCCAAATACAAAAATACTAATGGGAAGAAAGGATTAAAGGGAGCTGGAAAAATGAAGTGTTGATGGCCACATCTTTATAGCAATGATTTAAAAAGTATGGGATAAATAAATCAAGAAATATAAGTGTAAGTACATAATTGAAAGATTAGCAAAATAATAATAACATAACAGTTAAAAACTTTTCAAGTTATTACTATGTGCTATGCAATCCACTTAGTTCTTTTTTTTAAAGGAGGTAGCATTTTTAATTTTATAACTTTAAATTAGATTTGAATTTTTTACAATGCTTGTGAATTAATTCTCTTTAAAAAATAATTTAAAAGATATGAATAAAGCAGAAAAACTTAGAAAATGTCACCAAACTTTTTTATAATGTGGCATACACAGTAGGAGCTCAGTGTGTGGCTGATTGAGAGTTTCAGGACAGTATGTGGTTCTACACTGTGTTAGCCAAGGAATGTTTATACATCTAGCAGTTCAAAAATTGAGCACATTTCCCATTAAAATTAAATTTATTACAGTGTGGATATTTACAGTATCCGCATAGGTTTGTTTTTTTTACCAAGCTGTTTTTTTGGGGTTTTTCTTCTTTGTTGAGGTAGACCTGAATTGCTATAAACTTCCCACTTAGAACCACTTTTGCTGTATCCCATAGATTTTGGCATGTCATATTTTCATTTTCATTTGTCTCCAGGAATTTTTTTTATTTCTCCTTTGGGTTCTTCATTGACCCAATCGCTGTTCAGTAGCATTTTATTTAATCTCCACATTTTTGTGGCTTTTCTGATTTTCTTCCTGTAGTTGATTTCTAGTTTCATACCTTTGTAGTCAGAAAAGATGCATGGTATTATTTCGGTCTTCTTAAATTTATTGAGCCTTGTTTTGTGGCCTAATATGTGATCAATCCTGGAGAATGTTCTATGGGCATTTGAAGAGAATGTATATTCTGTGGTTTTGGGATGGAATGTTCTATATATATCCACTAAGTCCATCTGGTCAGATGTGTCATTTAAGGCCAGTCTTTCCTTATTGATCTTCTGTTTAGATGATCTCTCCATTGGTGTGAGTGGAGTGCTAAAGTCCCTATTATTATTGTGTTACTGTCTATTTCTCCTTTTATGTCTGTTTATAATTGCTTTATATATTTAGGTGCTCCTAGGTTGGGTGCATAGATATTTACAAGTGTTATATCCTCTTGTTGGATTGTTCCCTTTGTCATTATGCAGTGCGCTTCTTTGTCTCTTGTTACAGATTTTGTTTTAAAGTCTATTTTGTCTAATATAGGTATTGATACTCCTGCTTTCTTTTCTTTGCCATTTGCATGGAATATCTTTTTCCATCCTTTCATTTTCTGTTTGTGAGTGTCTTTAGGTCTGAAGTGTGTCTCTTGTATGGAGCATAAATGTAGGTGTTGTTTTTTTATCCAATTGGCCACCCTATGCCTTTTGATTGGGGCACTTAGTCCGTTGACCTTTAAAGTAACTATTTAAAAATATGTATTTATTGCCATTTTGTTACTTTTTTTATGGGTATTTTAGTAGTTCTTCTATGTTCCTTTCTTTTTCTCTTGGTCTCTTCCCTTGTGGTTTGATGAGTTTCTTTAGTAATATGTTTAATTTCTTTTGTCTTACTTATTTGCTTACTTATCATAGGTTTCTGATTTGTGATTATCATGAGGATCCTGTAAAATATTCTATGTATATAACAGTCTATATTGAGTTGATAGACTCTTTAGCTTGACCTCTTTCTAAAAGCTCTACTTTTTCACTCCCCTCCTCCCACATTTTATGTTTTTGAAATCATATCTAATCTCTTATTTTGTGTGTGTCTATCAATTACCTTCTTATCATTGAAATAGGTAAGTTTATTACTGTTGGCTTTTAACCTTCATCTTATCTTCACAGGTGGTTGATCTGCTACTTTTACTATATTTTTACCTTTACCAGTGATTTTATTGCCTGTTTTTTTTAAAATAATTTTTTAATCCCTATTTGTGGTCATCACTTTCCCAAATAAGTCCCTTCAGCATTTCTTGTAGAACTGGTTTCTTGGTGATAAACTCCTTTAATTTTTCCCTGTCTGGGAAACTCTTTATCTCTCCTTCCATTCTGAATGGCAACCTTGATGGATAGAGTATTCTTGGCTGTAAATTTTTTCCTTTTAGCACTTTAAATACGTCATGCTATTCTCTTTCTCCCTGCATGGTTTCGGCTGAGAAGTCCACTGATAGCCTTATGGGCTTTCCTTTGCATGTCACTTGTGGCCTTTCTCTTGCTGCTTTTAGGATTCTCTCTTTATCTTTAATTTTGGACATTTTAATTATAATGTACCTTGCTATGGGCTTCTTTGGGCTTATCTTGTTTGGAGCTCTCTGTGCTTCCTGTACTTGCATGTCTGTTTCCTTCCTTAGGCTAGGAAAATTTTAGGCTATTATTTCTTCAAATAAATTTTCTGCCCCTTTGTCTCTCTCTTCTCCTTCTCGGACACTTATAATATGAATGTTAGTGTGCTTGATATTGTCCCAGAGTTCCCTTAGACTGTTCTTATTCTGTCTAATTCCTTTTCCTTTTTTCTGTGCTGCTTGGGTGATTTCCTCTAGTCTTTCGTCTAGCTTGCTGATCCCTTCTTCTGTATCCTCTACTCTGCTATTAAGTCCCTCTAGTGAATTTTTCATTTCCAGTATTGTATTCTTCATTTCTGATTGGTTCTTTTTTATATTTTCCAATTCTTTGTTGATGAGCTCACTGTGTTCGTCCAGTCTTCTCCCAATATCTGTGAGCATCATTATGAGGTTTTCTTTCAACTCTTTGTTGGGTAGGTTGCTTATTTCCCAAAAGTCAGTGACAGAAAAAATATTAAGGTCAGCAAGGCAGAAGAAATTAACCTACAAAGGAACCCCTTTCAGACTTTCTGCAGATTTCTCAGCAGAAAACTTACAGGCTAGGAGAGAGTGGAATGATATATTCAAAATACTGAAAGACAAAGACTTTTAGCCAAGAATACTCTATCCAGAAAAACTATCCTTCAGTTATGGTGTAGAAATAAAAAACTTTCCCAGATGAGCAAAAGCTGAGGGATTTCATTGCAACAAGACCCCCCACTCAAAGAATAATCAAGAAGGTGCTCATACCTGAAAAAAAAGAGAAAAGGTTTACAAAGCCTTGAGCAAGGAGATAAATAGACAGACAAAATCAGAACATTGCAGCTCTCTATCACAACAGGTTAGCAATCACTTAATTATGACATTAAAGATAAAGGGAAGGAAAGCACCAAAATAACTATAGTCACTTCATTTTAATCACAAATGCACAATAGAAATTGGAATAAGTTGTGACAACAGTTACTTAGATGGGTAAGAGGAAAAGGATGGAACTTGCTTAGGCTAAGGAGATAAGAGGCTATCAGAAAATAGATCAGCTCATCTACAAGATCTTTTATACAAACCTCACAGTAACCACTAAACAAAAAATCTGAACAGAGGCATAAATGATAAATAAAAAGAAACCAGAAAACCATCATAGAAAATCACCAAACTGAAGTGGCAGTCAGAAATATATGGGATGAGAAACAAGGGAAATACAGAACAACGGGAAAACAAGAGATAAATGGCAGTATTAAGCCCTCATATATCGATAATCATTCTAAATGTAAAAGGATTGAATTCTCCAATCAAAAGACACAGAGTGGCTGGATGGATTAAAAAAAATAGACCCAACAATATGCTGCCTCCAGGAAACACACCTCAGCTCTAAAGACAAACCCGGGCTCAGAGTGAAGGGATGGAAGATGATACTCCAAGCATATGGCAAACAAAGAAAGCAGGTATTGCCATACTTATATCAGACAAAGTAGACTTCAAGACAAAAAAGGCAATGAGAGACAAAAAGGGGCAGTATATAATGATAAAAGGGGCCTTCTACCAAAAGGACCTAACACTTATGAATATATATGCACCTAACACAGGAGCACCAAAGTACATAGAGCAACTATTAACAAACCTAAATGGAGAAATTAACAGCAGCACAATAACAGTAGGGGACCTCAGCACCCCATTTAAATCAATGGATAGATCATCCAGACAGAAAGTCAACAAGGAAGTAGTGGATTTAAATGAAACACTTGATCAGATGAACTTAAAGATATATAGAGAGAGCATTCTATCCAAAAACAGCAGAATACACATTCTTCTTAAGTGCCCGTGGAACATTCTCAAAGATAGACCATATGTTGGGAAACAAGGCAAGCCTCAATAAATTTAAGAAGTTTGGAATCACATGAAGCATCTTTTCCAACCATAATGCTCTGAAACTAGAAATCAACTACAAGAAAAAATCTGGGGAAAGTGACAAATATGTGGAGACCAAACAGCAGGCTACTGAACAACAAGTGGATCAATGAAGAAATTAAAGGAGAAATAAACAAATACCTAGAAAGAAATGAAAATTTCTCATACCAACTCATTTGGGATGCAGCTAATGCGATCCCAAGAGTGAAATTCATAGCAATACAGGCCTACCTTAACAAACAAGAAGAATCTCAATTAAGTAATCTAAACTACACATTAACACAACTAGAAAAAGAAGAACAAACAAAGCCCAAAGTCATCAGAAGGAGGGAAATAATAAAAATTAGAGCAGAAATAAATGAAATAGAAATGGAAGAAACAGTAGAAAGGATCAATGAAACCAAGTACTGGTTCTTTGAGAAGATAAGCAAACTTGAAAAGCCCTTAGCCAGACTCACCAAGAAAAAAAGAGAGAAGGCTCAAATAAATAGAATTAGAAATGAAAGAGGAGAAATTACAATGGATACCACAGAAATACAAAGGATTATAAGAGAATACTATGAAAAACCATGTACAAAGAAATTGGACTATCTAGAAGAAATGAATAAATTCTTAGACTCATACAATCTCCCAAAACTGAATCAAGAAGAAATGCAGAATATGAATAGACCAATCACATGTAAAGAGATTGAAACAGTAATGAAAAACCTCACAAAAAATAAAAGCCCATGACCAGATGGCTTCTCTGGAGAATTCTTCCAAATAGTCAAAGAATATTTAGTACCTATCCTTCTCAAACTATTCCAAAAACTTGAAGATGATGGAACACTTCCTAACTCATTCTATGAGGCCAACATCACCCTGATGCCAAAGACAGACAAAGACAACACAAAAAAAGAAAATTACAGGCCAATATCACCGATGAACATAGATGCAAAAATCCTCAACAAAGTATTGGAAAACCAAATACAGTAATACATTATAGGATCATACACCATGATCAAGTTGGATTCATACCAGGGACATGGGTAATTCAACATCTGCAAATCAATCAGTGTGATACACCATATTGACAAAAGGAGGAACAAAAACCACATGATCCTCTCCATAGATACAGGGAAATCATTTGACAATATCCAACATCTGTTCATAATAAAAACTCTAAATAAAATAGGTATAGAAGGAAAATACCTCAACATAAAAAAGTCCATATATGATAAACCCACTGCCAATATCATACTCAATGGTGAAAAGCTGAATGCCATCCCTTTGAGAATAGGAACAAGACAAAGGTGCCCACTCTTGCCACTCTTTTTCAACATAGTGCTAGAGGTTTTGGCCAGAGCAATTAGGCAAGGAAGAGAAATAAAATGTATACAAATTGGCAAGGAAGAAGCGAAACTTGCTGTTTGCAGGTGACATGATTATCTATATAGAAAACCCTAGATAACCCATCAGAAAACCATTAGAAATAATCAACAACTGCAGCAAATTTGCAGAGTACAAAATCAAATTACAAAAATCACTTGCATTTCTATACTCTAATAAAGTAACGGAAGAGCACTCAAGTACAATCCCATTTACAATCGCAACAAAAAGAACAGAACATCTAGGAACAAATTTAACCAAGGAGGTGAAAGACCTATACAGTTAAAACTATAAGACATTATTGAAAGAAACCAATGATGACATATAGAAATGGAAAGATATTCCATGCACATGGATTGGAAGAATAAGCATAGTTAAAATGTCCATATTACCTAAAGCAATCTGCAGATTCAGTGCAATCTCAGTCAGAATCGTAATGGCATTCTTCATGGAAATAGAACAAACAATCCTAAAATTCATATGGAACAACAAAAGACCCTGAATAGCTAAAGCAATCCTGAGGAAAAAGAACAAAGCTGGAGGCCTCACAATCCCTGACTTCAAAACATACTGCAAAGCTAAAATAACCAAAACAGCATGGTACTGGTACAAAAATAGACACACAGATCAATGGAATAGAATTGAAAGCGTAGAAATAAAACCACACATCTACAGACAGCTAATCTTCAACAAAAGAGGCAAGAACATACAATGGAGAAAGGAAAGTCTCTTCAATAAATGGTGTTTGGAAAACCGGGCAGCCACGTGCAAAAGAATGGAAGTAGACCATTATATTTCTCCATACACAAAAATTAACTCAAAATGGATAGAAGACTTGAAGGTAAGACATGAAACCATAAAACTCCTAGAAGAAAGTATAGGCAATACACTCTTTGACATCAGTCTTTGTAGCATCATTTTGAATATCATAACTTCTCAGGCAAGGGATACAAAAGAAAGATAAACAAATGGGACTACATCAGACTAAAGAGCTTCTGCAAGTCAAAGGAAACCAGGAACAAAAAGTAAACACAAGCCCAGAACTGGGAGAACATATTTTCAAATCATATATCTGACAAGGGGTTAATCTCTAAAGTATATAAAGAACTCACACACCTGAACAACAACAAAAAACCTGATAAAAAGATGGGCAGAGGATATGAACAAACATTTTTCCAAAGAAGATATACAGATGGCCAACTGGCACATGAAAAGGTATTCAACATCACTAATCATTAGGGAAGTACAAATCAAAACTACAGTGAGATATCACCTTACACTTGTTAGAATGGCTATAATTACCAAAATAAAAAGTAACAAATGTTGGAAAGGATGTGGAGAAAAGGGAACCCTCATACACTGCTGGTGGGAATGAAAACTGGTGCAGCCACTATTGAAAATGGTATGGAGATTTCTCAAAAAATTAAAATCAGAAATACCGTGTGATCCAGCTATTGGTCTAATGCATATTAATCCAAAGAACTTGAAATCAATAATTCAAAGAGACTTATGCACCCCTATGTTCACTGCAGCATTTTTCACCATAGCCAAGATGTGGAAATAACCCAAGTGCCCATCAACTGATGAATGAGTAAAGAAGCTTTGGTATACATACACACACACACATACACACACACACACACACACAATGGAATACTACTCACCCATAAAAAGGTAAAATCACCCCATTTACAACAACATGGATGGACCTTGAGGGTATGATGTTAAGCGAAATAAGCCAACAGAGAAAGACAAACCCCACATGATTTGACTCATCTGTGGAAGATAAACACATGGGCAAAAAGAACAGATTAGTGGCCAACAGAGGGGAAGGGGTAGGAGAATGGTAAATGGGTACAGGGACACATATATATGGTGAATGACAAATAATAATGTACACTTGAAATTTCACAATGTTATGCACTATTTTGACCTCAAAAAAATAAAAGAAACATAGAGATAACATGCATGCCCCTGTCTGTTCCAAAACTAAGTGCATAATTGAGTACATAATATATACAGAAACCTGTGAGGGTTTTAATGACCCACCTTTTTAAGAATTAATTACCATTTAAAATTCAGAGTAAATGCAAATTGTAAATTGTGCTTTCAGTTGTTCTTGGCCTCACTTGGAATATCTTAAATACCCAATAACAGATTCATATAACTTTATGTTAAAAGTCATTTTAATTTTGAGTAGAAAACCATTTTTAATATTAAAATGAATGTTATAACTTTGTAGTAAAACAAGAGGTTAAGAAATAAAAAAGATGCTTATAGTCATTTGTGTAAATAACAAGATTATGGGAGCAGTCTCTTATGTAAAATATATTGGAAATCCTCTGTCCTTTAGAATTGCTCCCCTAAAAACTTCTTACAGAAGAAATGCTTAAAAGAAAAGTTTTACTTATGCTTATTGGTTTCCTATAAAAATGATTGAATGTGCAGGCTTTATTGTGTCAGTGAGGAAAATTGCTTATTCTTTAGAAAAAGTAATAAATAGTATTTATCCATTAAAGAATTACTTCCCATATATCTTCTATCCCCATCATCATGGATGAAGAGTGTTCATGCTTCTGAAGTAATACCCGGATATCCCAGGTGCAGAGGGACTCCTTCTTCCTTTTGGTCTTCATCATCATGGGTCAAGATGGGGGCCATCCACTGCTCCAGGACACACCTCCCCTTTCTTTTGTGCCTCTATAGATAAATTTAATGGAGGGTCCCTAGACTATCCTATAGATATCCCTCCCTTCCTCTGTAATTCTCAGCCTCAGCTTCATCACTTGACTCCACCTGGCTGATGTGCTTATGCCCTTTTTTTATCTTCATGTCATTCTCTCAGTCTTCCATGTCATTGCCTATATCTTACCTTCTAATCTCTCTGATTTTTAAAAATTAAATTAAATTAGATTTGAAATAATTTTTTTTAGTGAGGCTTTGCACATTCCCTCCCATTTGCCCCATATTTATCCTTCCCGACTCTTTAAATCTGTCTACACCACTCTTTAAAATCGAGGTGCATCCTGATCTAAAAGTTATTGAAAATGTATAAACTGTAGACATTAACATTTATATATTCCATCAAAGATTATAATCTTAAATTGTTTTAAATCTCAAATCAAATATATCTAAAAATACCATTGTAAATCTTATGCCAAAGAAAGAATCTTTCCTTCACTTCTAGATAGAAAGAATTATTAAGAGATTTAAGGTTAAAATTTGGTGTATTTGAAATGTATATTTACTTTCCCCTGTTCTTCTACAATATCCATAAAATAACTGTAAATAACTAAAAATATAAAATTATTTTTAAAGGTAAGGCAAACCTCCAACTGAGGATAACTGTCACTGTGGGTGAGAGTTACTCTGTCAGTAAGGTCAGTGTTCAGTTCTTACCTTTGATTTTCATATTCAGTCTGCCTGCGCTCTATGCCTGGTTTTCCACTCAGGTACAAATACATCTATCCTTTGATGTTATGTATGTCTCTTCTGTTATACTCTGTCTCTTCTACATTTCTGTTTTCAACTCGTTTACGTTTGCCTTCCCACTCAGCCTAAAATCCAAGGTCTTCCGTTAAAATCACTTTTTCATGGGCAGGATTTTCCTCTTGCCCCTATCTACTTCTATATGACTTTTCTGAATAAACCATATCTGTGTTTCAACCAGTTGTTCAATTAGTCCCTGACCATACTAGAATATCTCAACATCGATAGAAAAAAATACAGAACCATGAAGAACCATCTCACTTCAAAGGCAAGAACACAAATATCCACCGGGTTCCCACAGTCCATGAATGCTTTGTAAATGAACAGTCTTGTTCTGAGATGAATATTTCAGTCTTCTTTCTCCCTATTTAAACCATTTCTACCCTATTTGCTCTTCCTAAATATATTACCTTATACATTATTCAGAAAATTAAACATCAGAAGGGGCTCTCTCATTTCAAATCCATCATTCTGAGAGGATCATCTTCAGGCAGACTTTCCCCTTTTCCATTATAATGGACCGAAAGTCCCACTTCTGTGAAAGGCTTGCATCTCCACGTTGTTATGGATTTTTTCCCATGTTAGCTTTCTCTCATCTTCATATGAAAATGATCTCTTATTCCTGTTTCTTCATGAGCCCATCTGTATATATTTTTTTTCTCATGAGCAAATAAGTATACTCTCTTACGTCCCATATTAGAACCAAGAAACTTTTTAAATTCCCATTTCTCATGCTCACAACCACCTTATTTTTCTGCATCTTCTCAGAGGAAACAAATTGTTTTTAAGAAAACTGTCTGTGTTTGTTATCTCCATGGTCCTACTCCTCCTTCTCTCCCTAACAAAATTTAGTCAGTGACTATCTGTCCTTTTCATCTTACAAAAGCCCCATGAACTGATTGGTAAGTTGCACATGTATCTCTCAGTGCTCGTGCATTTATTTTATATAATGTGGCCATGATCTCTTTCTTGATAGTTTTGTAGAATTCACCATTAATCTTCACCTGCTGTTGTCTCTAAGATTACATTGTTGAACATCTTTTTGCATTTTATCCCTGTCAATTTTTGTACTAGGTATTCTTGTAAGTCCACTTCCTTCCCCAGGTTTGGGAAGTTGTCAACTATTATTTCTTTGAACAAGTTCTCTGCTCCTTTGTCTGTCTCTTCTCCCTCTGGGATACCTATACCCTTATGTTACTTTTCCTAATTGAATCAGATATTTCTTGAAGAGTTTTTTAAAAATCTTAGTTATCTCTCCTCCTCTACCTGAAGCATTTCTAGATTTCCATCTTCTAAGTCACTAATTCTTTCCTCCATAAAGTCTGCTCCATTTTTTATGGTTTCTACATTTTTTTTTTTTTTTTTTTGCTGGGTATGATTTGCCCTGAGCTAACATCTGTTGCTAATCTTCCTCTTTTTTTTTTTCCTCCCCAAAGCCCCAGTATGTAGTTGTATATTCCAGTTATAAGTCCTTCTAGTTCTTCTATGTGAGCTGCTGCCACAGCATGGCTATTGACAGCTAAATGGTATGGTTCCATGCCTGGGAACTGAAACCAGGCTGCTGAAGTTGGACTAGAGTGCATCCAACTTTAACCACTAGGCCATTAGGGCTGTCTCTCTGCATTATTTTTTGTCTCATTAACTATGTTCTTCATATCCAGAATTTCTGTATAGTTGTTTTTAAGGACTTCAATCTCTTTGGTGAAGTATTCCTTCTGCTCATTAATTTTATTCCTGAGCTCTTTGAACTGTATTTCTGTGTTTTCTGGTAATTCATTGAGTTTCTTTATGACAGCTGTTTTGAATTCTCTGTCATTTAGATTGTAGTCTTCTGTGACTTCAGGTTTGGTTTCTGGAGACTTGTCATTTTCCTTCTATCCTGCAGTGTTACTGAAGTTCTTCATGGTGTTTGATGAGTTGATCCTCTGCCAGTGCATTTGTGGTAGTATCAGGTCACAGATTCCACCTGCCACCACTGGTGGGGGACAGGGGCTGTTTTCTGATCCTGCCCCTTCTGCTAGTAGTTGTGCTTCTTTGGCCTCTCTGCATTCGTGCAGGCTGACTGCAGCCACTCAGCAGGTCATGCTGACATGGGTGGGGCCACTGCACCCAACAGGCATGTCCAGCCGAGCTACTGTGCTCTGCAGGCAGGGCACCATTGCATGGGCTGAGTTGCCACCACTTGATGGTGAGTGTTTGCATAGGCAGGGCACCTTCACACAGGCTGAGCTACTGCACTTGGCAGGTCGGTCATGCTCACATGGACAGGGTGCCTTTACATGGGCTAGGCACTTTGCTTGGTGGGTGGGTCAGCCAAGCTGTTATGCTTGGTTGGTGAGGTACCTTTGTGAAGGCTGAGCCAATGTTGCTTGGTGGGGAGTGTTTGTGCAGGTGTTGCTGCCTCGGTAGGTAGGTGCTCCCATAGGCCAGGCTTCCACTCCAGAAGCATTCACATGTAGGCCAGGCTGCCCCTGCCTCCACTTATAGTCACGCTGGCTGCTGTGTGAGGATCCATGACCTGGATTTCTTCTGCCAAGGACAGGGAGGTTTCTGCTTACCTAGTTACACAGCTTCCCAGGGGTCCAGTCCACCCACTTTCAGATGTATAGCTTTGTGAATCTCTCAGGTGTCCTGTTGTGTAGGAAATCCTCTGTTGGTTAATGAACGTCTGTTTAGTTGAAACTTAAAGAGAAGAGACAAAGGGAACAGATTACTTCACCATGATGCTGATGTTGTACTAGGTGTTCTAATTCTTCTCAAATTAGACTTGATAATTGCTACTTCTCTAGAAAACCAACCACTAGGGTAATGTGGTTGTTTATTCAGAACAGTCCTCTTCAAACGTAGAAGAGGCTCACTTAACAGGGAGCTTTCTATTACTCCACTTTACATAAAGAATGAAGTCTGGGCAGCTTGACATCACTGAAAGCATCAACTGTAATCAAACCAAATAGGCAATGAAGGATCTCTATGATTTTTCCAAAATCTACCTAGTGCAAAACCTCAATACTCTAGTCTTTACTATTTGGGGCTGCAGTCAGATGATCACTCTTGGAGCAAGAAAATATGGCATCATGCAAAGTGGGAAGCCAAAAATACTTACTGGATGAATGAATGTAGGAGCTTGTCAATAATTCATGCCCAGCATAGATGACCTTCAGCTCTGCTACCTACTAAGTGAACTTCTTAGGCCTCAGACATCATCTGAAAATTGAGAATCATAAAGTGATTTTTATGAGAGTGAAATATTCATTAAAATTAGGTTGTGGTACCTGGCATTGAATGATCAAATGTTAGTTAATAGTATTATCCTCTTAATATCCTTTATGAGTTCTCTCCCTAAGTCTTTCAATTGTGATTGCCAGATAAAATGCTTCCACTTTTTTTTTTCAGTGATCTCAGTGGAAATCAATTTATTATACTTTATTAAATTTCTGTTTCTAATGATCTTTTAACTTGTTTCATAATCATGTGATCACAGTCCTCTTTATAAATAAATTTATGATGTTTGAGGGCATTTTCAATGTTTGCTTCATTATAGATGCGATTATGTCTCTGAAGGTGTTATTTACACTAGGGATGTATTAGTTCTTGATGAAAGAGTGTTTGAGTAAATGAGTGGAGAGAGTTTTTGGATAATAATGCATCCATAAGATTTTATATTAGAATAAGATTATTTACAGAATGAGTACATTATTATACATTTATTATTTTATTAAACTGATTCCATTATTGCACACAATTGATTTTTATATATATATATATATATATTTTTTTTTTTCTGCTGAGGAAGATTCACCCTGAGCTAACATCTATTGCCAATCTTCCTCTTTTTTTTCAGGAAGATTCACCCTGAGCTAACGTCTGTTGCCGATCTTCCTGTTTTTCTAAGTGAGCCGCTGCAACAGCATGGCCACTGACAGACGAGTGGTGTGGGTCCACACCTGGGAACTGAACACAGGCCCCCAAAGTGGAGTATGCAAAACTTGACTACTAGGCCACGAGGGCTGGTCCTGATTAATATTCTTAATATTTGTATATATAGAGAGAGAAAGAGATATATTATGTACATAGATATATTGATCAATAAACCCAGCATAGATATATATTGGTTCCTGTATCAGACAGGGTTCAATCAGATGATCAGAACCAGTAGATATATATTTTTTCTATAAATAATATATGAATATATATTATAATATATAATATATATATCTATTTCTATATATATGATATATATATATATCTTTTAATCATAAGGAATTGTCTTAGGTGATTGTGGTGGCTACCTAAGCACATCTGAAATCTGTAGACAGGTTGTCACAAATGGAAAATCGTATCACACATAGGCTGGAACTCATGGCTGGATCAAACTGCTGTCCACAGACTAACTCTGTCCCTCTCTCTAGTTGTTGAGTTCCTCTGGAAAAAGCAGATATCCAGGAATGTAAACCTGTGCTACCATCTATCCAGATCCCTCATTTCTTGCATTTTAAAAACTTTTACTTTCATGAAGTAAATATATTCACATCTAAATCAGAGCTTCCAAGTCCTCAAGTCAAAAGAATGACCAGTGCCTCTGACATCTCTGCATTATGCTGAGGTGTTTAGTTTGGAGAACTTCCTGCTTCCCTTCACATCCTAGCATCTGTAATGGCAATGTGTTCTCCTTATGTGTGTGGCAAACTTTGGTGAGAGGACAACCTTGAAGAATGAACACACTGAATGCAGTGAGTCTTAAAAGAATAAAATACATGCTATTTACTATTTTAGACAGCATTTTGGTACACAGTTCTAAATTCTCCAAACTCCTTAAAATCCATAGCAAAGAGACAATATGTGTCTTTACTTCTCTTCTTCGTTTTTTCTCCCATTTTGTTCTGCTCAATTTTCCTTCCCATTCTTTTTATTCCACTTCAAGGTTTTCATCTGAGCTAGGATGGAACATCAACAACAAAAAACATCATAGAGAACAAAAAGAACTGAAGACATTGCAAATACAGTGACAACGTCTCTTTATTTTTGCACAATATTAATATCTAATAGATCAAAAAAAAAAAAAAAAACCAGAAAGTAGAAATGCCATTGCCAGTGTAATCCACTAGTTGCAGAGCTTGAAGTTGGGACAAACTTCAAATTTCTACAGTAAAATTGGGAAAACTCTTTGTTTCTGAAATTTCTCTGTACTAAGTCTAATAGCCATAGCTTGCTCATTTTTACTTAATGCTCAGCATAGAGTAGACGTTCAGCAAACTATATCAATTGATTAAATGAACAAATTTCAATGAATGATTAAAACAGCCATATAAGAACATTGGTGAACAGGCCAATCATTGTCACTAATTACGTAGACTTATTTTTTAACAATATGCAATTGTTCTATTTACATGTTTGAATGTCTGCATAAACATTACAAACTGAAGAACCATGAAAATATGCTGCATTAAATATTAAAAATATCCCTGGCTTAAGGTCATCCCACATGCTAAAAACACAATGTTTGGAACTAATTGCTTGTCAGTGGTTAGTGTAATCTGATTACATTTCTTAATAAGAAACTAAAAATTGTTGATCTTAAGGAAGGATAATTAATATTGCTTCTATCTTGTGCTGGCATAAATTTCTGTTTGCAGTAATGTCTTGCCAGTGTAAATGGCTCAAAAATGAGCCAGTGACCCACATGGACCTAACATCCGGAACCACTCAGCCATCTCCTAAAAATTGCTTTAGACATAATATAAACACTAAGAGGCAGCTTGCTGGAATATGAAGTTGGCGGTTAGCTTGTTCAGTGTAATTTGTAATCATTTGGGAATGCCAAGTGGCTCTTGTAAACAGAAGGCTTTGCATGTAAGATGCTTAAGGTTATATCAGCATCCTATCCAGATGACAATGGTGAGAAAACACCTGCATTGAGGCATTTGTAGGATCAAATACAACAGTGCTCAAGAAGGTGTGACTAGCTAGTGGTGTGACTACAGTGATAAAACTCATTTTGAGGCTGCTCTCGTGACGATAAAATAGCAACTTACTCTCATACTTTATAGAATCACATTTTCTCGGTATTTTACTTTTAACCATATGGTAAGAAAATTTAATCTTCTCTCCTTTCTTCTCATCTTCAAAGATTTTCATCGTAATTATACAGTGAAGGCATTTTTAAAGTGGCATAAAAATGCCAAAATGCTTTCCACAGATCTTGTGTCTGATGATACTGCTATTTTCCATTTATCTCCCCATAGTTGGAAGTGGGCTGATAAAATATCGGTAGTCTTTTTGGCATCTCACGCACATAAACTCTGCCAGCCATTATTAAATAAATGATGTGCTTTAAATAAAGGATGCCCTTTATTTATGTTTCATAGGAGTGTATTGTTATGAAAAGTAAAAAATTAACACAATCTTAATTATTGAATATATATATATTTTGTATACATATATTGTCAAGTTATTTAACACAATTGTCTCAATTTCTTCAATTGTAATGAGGATGATTTAACTTATGATTATTAAAGTATAACATTGCCTAAATTTATAATATGTACAGTATGTAGACACTATCTGACATAATGAGCACCACATATTTTTGTTGGAACTGAGTGTTCAGAGTATTTCTATAACTTCTTGATGCATACACATCATGTAAGTGAAGCCCTGAGATGTCTCTTTCCACCATACCGAACTACCAAGTTCGTTACCATATGATAAATGTGAAGTGGCTGATGGTAGTAACTGTTCAGTGAGGAGAGAAAGGTCATGTTGGATGAAGATAAACAGGGATGTTTCTGTGCGAAGACTTGAAAGAACTTTGACATGCAGAGAATGGAGACCAGAAGTGGAAGGGAGAGCGGGCAGTGGAGTGGGTCTTTTTTTTAAATTCCTTCCTTCCTTCCCTCTTTCTTTCTTTTCTTTTTCCTCTCTCCTCTTTCTTTCTCTCTCTCTTTCTCTTCACCAAGTCCATCTTTTCTCCTTTTAATAAATCAAAGCTTTCTAAAACCATTATTTCCTCTATTCCCTTTAGTAAGTCATTTCAACAGGAGTGCATTTCCTGTTCATCTTTGGATATATATTTTTATGTTTTAAACATTTTATAGATTTCATATGAATTTCATCTAATATATTGGAACTATAATTGCTTCCTCCAGGTCAGCCTTTGGAAACCATCTGATTTGGCAACTAACAGACTGACTATATTCCATTACCTCCAACTTACTGTCCAGTCAGACTCTACCTACATTACACAGTGCCATGTTCAGCTTCATTGTGAATTGATACATATAATCCCTGGGAATACCTAACACTGTGCCTAATAATATGTGTGAACTGTGGCTTGCCCCATAGCCAAGTGGTTAAGTTCACGTGCTCCACTTCGGTGGCCCAGGGTTTCGCCAGTTTGGATCCTGGGCACAGACATGGCACCACTCATCAGGCCATGCTGAGGTGGTGTCCCACTTAGCCCAACCAGAAGGACCTACAACTAGAATATACAACTATGTACTGGGGGCTTTGAGGAGAAAAAGAAAAAAAAAAGAAGAACATTGGCAACAGATGTTAGCTCAGGTGCCAATCTTTAAAAATATGACAATGTATGGACTTTATCACAATTGGGTTGTAGTGATTCAGGTTATTTATTCCTCTCATCATGTCATCTTCAAATAGTGAGAGATCAATTAATCAGTGATGACTTGGAAAAAGAAGAGTCTATGTGTATCCATTTGTTGCAAGTGATTCATGGAAGACTGTAACCCACAGAGTAACTATTCTCAATGAATTTCTTTTTGTCATCCCCCTCCCCACTGCTTACTGAAGGGGTAATGTGTTCCCTCTGAAACCTAGCTCTGTTTCTTCCTCTGTTGATTAAAAAAAAAGTTGGTTGAGTGAAGAGTAGAAGGTTAGGAAGAAATGCCTTCAGTGGTCTCTTACTGTAACCATGAAATAATTTGGGAGATGGCACCAACCTGATCCTCTTTGAGGGGAAAGGCCAGTGAATTGTGTTAACACTTTTCATACTTTGTCTCCTCCCAGTAGATATTTCAGAGGGCTGAATATAAACAGAGGAACCAAAATTTTTCAGTCTGGATGATCAGTGTGTATAATTAATTAATACCCTTAGTTTCTTTTCTTTTTTTTTTTTTTAAGATTGGCACCTGAGTTAACAACTTGCCAATCTTTTCTTTTTTTTTTATGCTTTATCTCCCCAAATCCCCCCAGTACATAGTTGTATATCTTAGTTGCAGGCCCTTCTAGTTGTGGCATGTGGGACACCACCTCAACATGGCCTGACTAGCAGTGCCATGTCCCCGCCCAGGATCTGAACCAGAGAAACCCTGGGCTGCCGCAGCGGAGCACGCAAACTTAACCGCTTGGCCACGGGGATGGCCCCAATACCCTGAGTTTCTAAGTGCTGTGAGTTTTTCTTAATTTTTCACCTGTGTTATAGAATTTGGTTACTATGATCACATTTTTATACTGAGATGGGCATTAATAATATTAGTATTTCCCACATAGCTGTGCTTGATATGTGTCCTCCAAATTCTCATCAAAATGCCGGATAAAAACACAGGAGGGAAATCCAAATAGCTACAAAACGTGGGTGTCTTATTTGTGTATGGAAATCAGTGAGAGAGAAATAGACAAACAAGTGTCTACTATTAAAAGCTCTGTGGAACATATCTATTTTGGAGTCAGGTACACATTTAAAAATCATTGTATGCATGCATGGTTGAGAAAATCCTGTGTGGAACAGAGAGGATATAATGTTCTTTTGAAATAAAAATGCCAAGTAGAAAGGAGACATAGGGTCTACTCTGAAGGTTACAAAAGTAAATTGGTCACTTTGTGATATAAAGTGAGATTTTAGAATGCTATTGATGTTATCTAGAGACAGTCGGGAACATAGACTTTTTAAATTAAAATTAATGCAGTAAAGAATGTCTTGCAATAATGAGAAGACACTCATTTTAGGCACTTTGTTGGACCCCTGAAGATTGGTGAAGATGGGCTTTATCATCAATTTGGGGATTTGTTACAGAGGTGAAGAATTGTAGTGGTTGCTTTAGAAATATTGACTGGGGCTCTGCTGAACCTGTATTGGGGTTCTACTACCTTCCACGTTTGTGTCCCTCAAGTACTTGCATGAGATGTTCAAGAATGTCCTCCCCATTAAACCTTCTGCATGCAAGTGTTCTCCTCAGAGTCCCTTTCCCAGGGAACCCTAAGACGAGTGTATTCTAATAATTTCTTGATCCAAACTTTTGTCTCATTTCTTTATGGTTCTTTACGCCCACTGTATTAGTTTGCTGGGGCTGCCGTACACAGTATCACAGACTGGCAGACTTAAACAACAGGAGCTTATTCCACCCCAGTTCTGGAGGCTGGAAGTCTGAGATCAAGGCGTGGGCAGGGCCACTTTCTTCTGAGGCCTCCCTCCTTGGCATGTAGATGGCCATCATCCCCCCACGTCCTCACGTGGTCTTCCCTCTGTGTGTGTCTGTGTCTTCAGCGCCTCTTCTTGTAAGGACACCAGTCTCATTGGATTAGAACCCACCCTAATGACCTTATTTTACCTGAATTATCTCTTAAAGGCCCTGTCTCCAAATCTAGTCACATTCTGAGGTCCTAGGAGTTAGGACTTCAACATTTGAATTTTGGTGAGACACAATTAGCCCATATTGCCTACCAATGACTGAAAAACCTTACTGACTTAGCTTTTGTTTTCTAACAGAGAAAGGACTCAGTTCATATTTTCATATATTGTCCCTTGTCATTAAAGCACAAGGCATAAAAAGGGAATTGGGATGAGATTTCAAAGCAGGGCTATAAGGAAAAAATATAGCTTATGAATTATTTCCTGACAATTATTTCCTATATTATATATGTATGTATGTGTATATGCATATATTTGTATATATTTTCATGTATGTGCATAAAATCAATGTAGATCAAAAACTAAATAAGAATGTGTGCCTTTTATCATGTTAATGATATATCTAGGTTTTTGAAAATGGTATGCATCCATATATAAACAGTTTGCCAATTCCAAGGCTCACATGTTCACTTACTCCTTGCTGAAAAGTTGTCAAATAATTTTGTTTAATGCCATTCAATAGAAATACTCCAAACTTATGTTGTTGAAATTGCTTTGGAAAGAATGAAAATCCAACCAAACTTAGTCTCATTGGAACCTAATTGAGTTAAACTCTAAGTTTAGAAAATTTAATTTATTAAAGCAGTGTTTCTCAGAATGTTTCCAGATGTTAATAGATGTTATTAGAAAAAAAATCAATGTTTTGTAATTAAATAGGTCTGGAAAACACTGGTTCAAGCTGTGACTATCAGCAGACATGTTTATTTACTCTCAAGTGTCTAGATATATTGCCCTGTATGTATCATGACTCTTCAAGGAAGGGATGTGATGTGTAGTGTTTTCCCAGCATATCTGGCCATGAGACCTTTTTTGTTTTCCCCATGATGTACCTTCTAGGTTCTGTGGCGTACATTTTGGAAAGCCTTGTACTGTAGCTTCTCTTTATGCATTGCATGGTACCAGCTCATCCAGTGTTGACTTGCATTGTTGGGTCATACAATGACACGTGTAAAAATGAAAGCCCTGTATGCATGAGAACCCAAGAATGATGAAATGACAAAGACATTCGCATCATCAGCAAAACTGTTCTGTAAGTGGTAATTCAACATATGTACTTCTTCCTTCCATGACTGTGCTTCACCCACTCCCAGAGGAGCCTCCTCCCTAACTGTGCGCACACCAATTTGTGCTAGTGATGTGCAATGGAACCATGTTTCTTGATCTCTTGAACTAGATGGATTGGCGTGTCAATCAAGTCTCAGAGAATTGACTGTTTACTGTGTTTCCTGAAATACAGGGCATCAAAGAGGAATGAAATCCATCTCACTCTCAGAAGTCAAGAGATTATTTGAGATGCAAAATATAGTCAATGTTCCATAATTAGCCAAGAGGAGAACCAATGATACATACCAATTTTGCGTTATGACACTAAGAAAAAAATCAAATATGTGTAAGACAAATAATGTCATTTGTGCTGATCAGGGCCAGATTTGGAATAAATGTACATAATTGATGTACTAGAAGCCACTTATATTATACTTGCTTTGTGAGGATAAATTTAGATTTTATTGAAAACTGCTAAACATGCATACTTCCTCTGATTAATCTGAACTTCTATACCTGAAATTAGTCTAATCAGAGAAAAATCATCTTGGTATAGCAAATATAAATGCCTTATCTTCTAATTTCAAACATAATCATCTCCCTGCTTGCATATTGATGTGAAGTTAATCAAAGTGAAAAATCTGCAAGAGTTTATGCCTCTATAAATATTAGCAATGTATGCTTGATGTTTTATCTTTCAGAAATAAATTTCATAAATATCTACTTCTTGTATAGCTGTCAATGGACAGTTCTTTTTCTTTCATTATGACTATCTTCCATTTTACATCTATCATATTTGACACATTTTGTTTACCCAATGAAAATATAATTATTTATAAAGAACAGGGAGTACAGTATTGTAGAGAATTAAAAAATGAAAAACATAAACATAACCTGTAACCACTTTTTGAGCCACATTTCTAAATGTACTTTAGTCTCAAATCTCTAAACTTTATTGAATACACAAATCAGGAAACCAGTCTTACTTTTGTCCTATGTCTTGTGTGTCAAATGCAAGATTAAAGTAGTTGGACTGGAGAAAATTTGTCATTGTCACAGTTAGAAAAGTGTATTAAAAATCTTCTAATGAATTTATGGTGTACTATTCTTTAAATGATGAATACTATTAAATCGCAAAAGGACTTATCTCCTTAAGTCAAATTTCGTTGTCATCAATATTACCGTTAATACTCGAACTTAAAGTCCTTTCCACTTCTTGGTCACCAAGAAACAGATGATATTAGAATGTTATTGAATATCTAATTTTGGTTTTCTAAAATAACTTGCTTTTTAAGCCACAAACAATAAATCTAGGTGCTCAGAGATATGATCTGCATGTTTTTTCAAGAAACTACCTCCGAAGATTTTTAAAAGACATGACATTAAGATATTTTCTGAAATTATACAACCCATATTTAACACATGCATGTAAATGCACAAAGCAAAACTTGTGTCTTTGCAAATGGTAGAGTCCACTGTCAGGATAGCTATGGTTTCCTCAAGGGCAATTTAAAGCTGGATTAGAATACAACAGTTTTTATATTTTAATATTATGTTAATCTAGTTATTTATTTATTTATTTTTAAATTATTTTTTTAATTGAGATTCATAATAGTTTACATCATTGTGAAGTTTCAGTTGTACATTATTTCTTGTCTGTCACCACATAAGTGCTACCCTTCACCCCCTGTGCCCACCCTCCCCCCCTTCCCCCTGGTAACCACTGAACTATTTTCTTTGTCCATGCGTATTCCACATATAAGTGAAATCATATGTTGTTTGTCTTCTCAGTCTGGCTTATTTCGCTTAGTGTTATACCCTCTAGGTCCATCCATGTTGTTGCAAATGGGATGATTTTGTCTTTTTTTAAGGCTGAGTAGTATTCCATTGTGTGTGTGTGTGTGTGTGTGTGTGTATGTATGTATGCCACATCTTCTTTATCCAATCACTGGTCAATGGGCACTTGGATTGTTTCCATGTCTTGGCTATGTGTAAATAGTGCTGCAATGAACATAGGGGTACATATGTTACTTTGGATTATTGATTTCAAGTTGTTTGGGTAGATACCCAATAGTGGGATAGCTGGGTCATGTGGTATTTCTATTTTTAGTTTTTTGAGGAATCTCCATACTGTTTTCCATAGTTGGTGCATCAGTTTGCATTCCCACCAGCAGTGTATGAGTGTTTCCTTTTCTCCACATCCTCTCGAACATTTGTTGGTTTTGGTCTTGGTAATTACAGCCATTCTGACTGGTATAAGGTGATATCTCACTGTAGTTTTGATTTGCATTTCCCTAATGATTAGTGATGTTGAGCATCTTTTCATGTGCCTGTTGTCCATCTGTATATCTTCCTTTGAAAAATGTCTGTTCATATCCTCTGCCCATTTTTTGATCAGATTGTTTTTTTTTCTGTTGAGTTGTGTCAGTTCTTTATATACTTTGGATATCAACCCCTTGTCTGATAAATGATTTTCAAACATTTTCTCCAAATTCGCAGGTTGTCTTTCCATTTTGTTGATGCTTTCCTTTGCTTTGTAGAAGCTTTTTAGTCTGATGTCATCCCAATTGTTAACTTTTTCTTTTGTTTCCCTGACCCGAGTAGACATACTATTCAGAAAGATGTGGCTAAGACCAATGTCAAAGAGTATACTGCCCATATTTTCTTCTAGGATTTTTATGCTTTCCATTCTTACATTCAAATCTTTAATCCATTTGGAGTTAATTTTTGTGTATGGTGTAAGATAATGGTCTACTTTTGATTCTTTTGCATGTGGCTGTCCAGTTTTCCCAACACCTTTTAATTGAAGAGACTTTCCTTTCTCCATTGTATGTTCTCGGCTCCTTAGACAAAGATTAACTATCCATAGATGTATGGATTTATTTCTGGGCTTTTGATTCTGATCCATTGATCTCTGTGTCTGTTTTTGTGCCAGTACCGTACTGTTTTGATTACTATAGCTTGCAGGATGTTTTGAAGTCAGGGATTGTGATGCCTACAGCTTTGTTCTTTTTTCTCAGTATTGCTTTGGCTATTCGGGATCTTTTGTTGTTCCATATAAATTTTAGGATTCTTTGTTCTATTTCTGTGAAGAATGTCATTGGGATTCTGATTGGGATTGAATTTAATCTGTAGATTGCTTTGGGTGGTATGGACATTTTGACTATTTTTATTCTTCTGACACATGAACATGGAATATCTTTCAATTTCTTTATGTCTTCCTCAATTTATTTCAGTAGTGATTTATAGTTTTCAATGAACAGGTCTTTCACCTCTTTGGCGAAGTTTATTCCTAGGTATTTTATTCTTTTTGTTGCAATTGTAAGTGGGATTGTATTCTTGATTTCTTTTTCTACTAGTTCATTGTTAGTCTATAGGAATACAACTGATTTTTTTAAATTGATTTTATACCTTGCAACTTTGCTGTAGTTGTTGATTATTTCTGGTAGTGTTCTAGTGGATTCTTTTGGGTTTTCTGTATATAGAATCATATCATCTGCAAATAGCAAAAGTTTCAATTTTCCTTTCCAATTTGGATTCCTTTTATTTCTTTTTCTTGCCTAATTTCTCTGGCCAGTACCTCCAGAACTGAATAGGAGTGGCAAGAGTGGGCAGCCTTGTGTTGTTCCTGTTGTCAGAGGGATAGCTTTCAGTTTTTCACCATTAAGTATGATGTTGGCTGTGGGTTTGTCATATATGGCCTTTATTATGTTGAGGTACTTTCCTTCAACACCCATTTTATTGAGAGTTTTTATCATAAATGGGTGTTGGATCTTGTCAAATGCTTTCTCTGCATCTATTGAGATGAACATGTGATTTTTTTATTCCTCATTTTGTTAATGTGGTGCATCGCATTGCTTGATTTGTGGATGTTGAACCATCCCTGCATCCCTGGAATGAATCCCACTTGATCATGGTGTATGATTCTTTTAATGTATTGCTGTATTCGGTTTGCCAATATTTTCTTGAGGATTTTTGCATCTAAGTTCATCAGTGATAGTGGCCTGTAGTTTTCTTTCTTCGTGTTGTCCTTGTCTGGTTTTGGCATCAGGGTAATGGTGGCCTCACAGAATGTGTTAGGAAGTGTTCCATCTTTTTCAATTTTTTGGAATAGTTTGAGAAGAATAGGTACTAAATCTTCTTTGCATGTTTGGTAGAATTCTCCAGAGAAGCCATCTGGTCCTGGACTTTTGTTTTTTGTGAGGTTTTTGATTACTGTTTCAATCTCTTTACTTGTGATTTGTCTGTTCAGATTCTCTGTTTCTTCTTGATTCATGTTGGGAGGTTGTATGAGTCTAGGAATTCATCCATTTCTTCTAGGTTCTCAAATTTGTGGGCATATAGTTTTTCATAGTATTCTCTTATAATATTTTGTATTCTGTAGTATCTCTTGTAATGTCTCCTCTTTCTTTTCTAATTTTATTTATTAGAGCCTTCTATCTTTTTTTCTTGGTAAGTCCAGCTAAGGGTTTGTCAATTTTGTTTATCTTCTCAAAGAACCTGCTCTTAGTTTCATTGATCCTTTTTACTGTTTCTTTAGTGTCTATTTCATTTATTTCTGCTCTGATTTTTATTATTTTCCTCCTTCTTCTGACTTTGGGCTTTGTTCTTATTTTTCTAGCTCTGTTAGGTGTATTTTAAGATTACTTATTTGAGATTTTTCTTGTTTGTTAAGATGGGCCTGTATTGCTATGAATTTCCCTCCTAGGTCTACTCTGGCTGCATCCCATAAGAGTTGGTATGTTGTATTTTCATTTGCATTTGTCTCCAGGTATTTTTTAATTCCTCTTTGTTTTCTTCCATGATCCAATGGTTGTTCAATAGCATGTTGTTTAGTCTCCACATATTTCTCACTTTCTCAGTTTTGTTCTTGTGGTTAATTTCTAGCTTCATAGCATTGTGGTCAGAAAAGATGGTTGGGATGATTTCAATCTTCTTGAATTTATTGAGGCTTCCTTGTTACCCTACATGTGGTCTATCTTTGAGAATGTTCCATGAGCACTTGAGAAAAATGTATATTCTGCTGTTTTTGGATGGAATGCTCTATATATGTCTATTAAGTCCATTTGGTCAAGTGTTTCATTTAAATCTATTATTTCTTTGTTGGCATTTTTGTCAGGTTGATCTGTCCATTGATGTAAGTGGGGTGTTGAGGTCCCCTACTATTATTGTGTTGCTGTTAATTTCTCCCTTTGGGTCTATTAATAATTGCTTTTTGTACTTTGGTGGCCCTGTGTTAGACACATATATATTAATAAGTGTTATGTCCTCTTGGTGAAATGCCCCTTTTATCATTAAATACTAGTCCTCTTTGTCTCTCATTGTCTTTTTTAACTTGAAGTCTGCTTTTCTGATAAAAGTATGGCAACACCTGCTTCCTTTTCTTGGCCATTAGTGTGGAGTATTGTCTTCCACTGCTTCACTCTAAGCCTATGTTTCTCTTTGTAGCTGTGGTGTGTTTCCTGGAAGCAGCATATCGTTGGGTCTTGTTTTTTAATTCATCCAGCTACTCTGTGTCTTTTGATTGGAGTGTAGTCCATTTACATTTAGAGAGATTATTGTTATATGAGGGCTAATGCTGCCACTTTATCTCTTGTTTTCTGGTTGTTCTATGTTTCCATTGTTTCTCTTCCTTTGTGTTTCTGACTGCCATTTTATTTTAAATTAATTTTTTTTTTTTGAGGAAGATTAGCCCTGAGCTAACTACTGCCAATCCTCCTCTTTTTGCCGAGGAAGACTGGCCCTGAGCTAACATCCATGCCCATCTTCCTCTACTTTAAACATAGGACACCTACCACAGCATGGCTTTTGCCAAGCAGTGCCATGTCCGCACCTGGAATCTGAACTGGCAAACCCCAGGCTGCAGAGAAGCGGAACGTGCAAACTTAACTGCTGTGCCACTGGGCCAGCCCTGCCATTTTGTTTTGTTGGTTTTCTGAGAGGGATTTCTCAGTTCTCTCTCTTTTTGTGAATTGTGGCTTTGCTCTGTGGTTACCTTGAGAATTGTATGAAAGATGTTGGGGATGACGTAGTCTATTTTGTTATAGCCTCTTATCTCCATTAACCTAAGCAGGTTCCTCCCCTTTCTTCTCCCCTTCTGAGTAATTACTGTTACTTATTGTTTTGTTTTTAATTTTGTGAGTTTGTGGCTAAGTTGAAGTGTTTATGATTACTTTTGATGCTTGCTTTCCCTTTCTCTTTTAAGTTGTAATTGAGCCTTTGCCTCTCTGTTCTATTAGAGAGCTGCAGGTTTCTGATCATGTCTGTCTATTTATCTCCTTGCTCAGAGCTTTGTAGACCTTTGCCTTTTTCTTGCCAGTGTGATGCCATCTTTAATTATTTCCTGTAGGGGAGGTCTAGTGGTGCTGAACTCCCTCAGCTTTTGTTTATCTGGGAAAACTTTTATTTCTCCATCATATCTGAGGGAAAGTTTCACTGGATAGAGTATTCTTGGCTGAAAGTTTTTGTCTTTCAGTATTTTCAATATATCATTCCATTCTCTCCTAGCCTGTAGGGTTTCTGCCGATAAATCTGCTGAAAGCCTGATAGAGTGTCCTTTGTAGGTTATTTTCTTCTGCCTTACTGCTCCTAATATTCTTTCTTTAACCCAAACTTTTGCCATTTTTACTGTTATATGCCTTGCAGAGGGTCATTTTGTGTTGATAAATTTGGGTGTTCGATTAACTTCATTTATCTGTAAATCTGAAACCATCCCCATGTTTGGGAAGTTCTCAGCAATTATTTCTTTGGACAAGCTCTCTGCTCCTTTCTCCCTCTCTTCTCACTCTGGGATACCTATAATCCTTATGTTTCTTTTCCTAACTGTGTCAGATATTTCTCAATGAATTTCTTCATTGTTTAAAAATCTTAGTTCTGTCTCTTCCTCCACCTATCTCTGCCACTTCCCGGGGGGCTGGTCCTTCCACCCTTAGATGTATAGCTGCATGTGTCTCTCAAGCATCGTGCTGTGCTGTGTGGGCTTCTTCTGTTGGTCAGTGAGTGTCCATTTAGTTGTAGTTCAAAAGACAAAGAGAACAGCTCACTCTGTCATATTGCTGATGTCCCTCTGTCAAGTTGATCTATTTATATTAAGTTTATTGAAAAAATATTACTTCATAACCTTATGTATTTCATGGCTTATAAGTTCATTATGTATTCAAAACCTATATTGATTAATATGTCATTTATTCTCTCCTTCAGTGACGGCCTTGATAGATTCTCAAATTTCAGTTTTTCTACTTTAAGGTCTATTATAGCTCTCAATGTCATGACAACTGCCATTCAAACATTTCTTAAATATGATCTTTAGCACACTGCTTTCTTACTTAAAATCATCAGTAGATACATTTTGTTACCATAATGTATCTTTGTGTGTGTGTTTACATGAGTAAAACTGTAATAATTGAATCTATATCTATAGGAATCTTGATTTAGATATCTGTCATTATGTCTATCTATATTTACATCTATGTCTATTCATATTGATCTAATCTATATCTGAAGTGAAACGATAAACAACCAAACTGTTTATAGGTGGTTAGAAACGTTAGAGTAGGGGACGACCTTTATTTTTCCTTTATATTTGCCTGAGTTTTATGTTTATTTCAAAAAGGTATATATATTTTTGGTAATAAATAAGAAAGAAAAGGAAAAATCCATTTAAAATGTCATATTAATGCTATAATAGTGATTATCCATAAAACGTATAAAACAACTTCTGTTATAATGGTCTGTAAATAAGGCCTGGTCTATAACTAGTTTATACATAAGACCTCCTGACTTTAAATTAAGACTTTGAAGTAAGGAGCAGTCACTTCATATGAATGAGTAATATTGGTAGGAGTTTATAACATAATATTGTGTTTTATTTCCATGAAATAAAAAAATATATATTTGTGTTCCAAAGTATGATTTTTTCATGAACTAGAAAACATGTAGGACAGTGTTTATTTATATGAGTATCTGGACAGATAAATCAAACAGTTAAAATTTGTAAACTCAACCTACAAAACTTTACTCTGTTATGCAATGTGTATATATAATTGGATCACTTTCATTTTCTAATTATAGCAAAATACTCATATTTGTAATTGTTACATTATTGTATGTAATTTTTAGAATTTTTGATATGAGATTTAATCATTTATGCTTAGCAAAGTGTAGCTTGTAGGATACTGATTTCGTGGGGCCATAGTTTGTCTTTGATACCTGACTTTTCCTGCAATTTTTCATCTTCCAATATTTTCCTTTGCATAAACTTTTGAAAGGTACTGTTTATGAAGCCACATAATAATCCATTTGACTCTTTGATTTTCTCTCTCTCTTTCCTTCTCTTTTCTAGGTCACTAGACTCAATTTAATTCAATTAAGTTTTGGTAAAGGTGATCCAAAACAAACATGTGCGCTGCTAAAGGTAGTAACATAAAAGATTTATTTAAAAAGCTCCATTCCCTGCCAATATCCTAGCTTTCTGAATATAATCGTTTCCATAATCACCATGAGTTTTCCTCCCTTTGCCTCAGTATTACTAACATAGTTTTACCACCATTAAAAAAAATGTCAGAACAACTTGTTACCTTCCTGCTGTTTACATATATGACCGTTCTTCCCCCTCCCTCTACACATTTATAGTAGTATCACCACTTTTAGTTACATTTTGGCTACATTTGTGACACATAAATATGAGTAGAAATAGGTAATATAATTGAAGTTGTATCTTTTGTTCCATGAACTAGGAACAATATGTCCTAATTCCTAATCCTATTAATATTTCTCCCCCTTGTGTCTCATTTAATTCATGAGAGTCTGTTACTGGACACATCTCTTAATTTTCAAAAGAAAAAATTAAAATACCTCTTATGCTCTATAATTTCAACTTGGTGAAACTTTTGGAGATACACTTTGAGAGCAAATTATATTTGTTGATTAGGTTCTAGCTTAAGCTATATTATCAGATTCTTCTAACTTATAATAGATTCTTATACATTGTGGGTATGCTTCTTAACCAGCTGCTGGTGTTATTGAAAACTCATTAGGATGCAGGATATGTATCAAATATGCTTTGCCATATAGCCAATAAACTGAGCCAATATGTCCCTTTAGCACTACATTTGAGGTCACTTTATTTTTAAGTGAATCCAGAACTTGACATTTCCCAGTATAAACTCAGTTTAGTAATTTTGTGTTAATTTGGATCTGCAGTATATATTTAAGTAACTATTGACATTATTTAACTAATTGAATTTTCTTGAATTCCAGGATTTTAAGTTATTTAAAATTGCAGAAATGTATGCAAGGACCATCATACATTACATAGAAACCATATGATTATGGTACTCTCCTTGAAAATAGCTTATTTCTGTAGAGTAATTGATCAATACTTGTTTTTGAAATACTGAACAAAATATTAATAAATAAAGAAGACTTTGGTGAATTTTTAATTCATGGTTATAAGAAAAAGACCTTAAATACTATATCTTCTTGTTTTCATGAGTACATAAAACTTATGAAAAATAATATAATACATGCAATGTAATTTTTATCATTTTGGACAGGAATGTGTCTAGTATATATATATTATGTGTATATTTCTGTGTGTATATTCCTGTCCAAAATGATAAAAATTACACTATATATATTATGTATATATACGTAATATATACATGTATATGTATATATACATACACCCCCATTGATACCGACCCTGATATCAGTTTCCCTACATTAAACCCAACATATATGGGGTAAAACCAAAACACTCATTCCCAGCTTACTCTCTGTCTTCCTGGCTCCAGAATCCACTATCCCCCATGGAGACAGACACGACCAAGGACAAGCACCTGGATTCATTATCTCCTCCCCACACAGACTGATGGGAAAGCTGCTGACCAGCAAGGTCATGGGCTCCCTCCTCTCTGCAAGTAGTCTCAAGGCCAAAGAGGCTGGTGGGAAAGCCTTCACCAGCAAAGCCATATGCTCCTCCTCCCCTACCTAAAACCCCCAATAAAAACCCTTCCTTTTAGGGGCTGGCCCTGTGGCTGAGTGGTTAAGTTCACGCACTCCACTGCAGGCGGCCCAGTGTTTTGTTGGTTCGAATCCTGGACATGGACATGGCACTACTCATCAAACCATGCTGAGGCAGCATCCCACATGCCACAACTAGAAGGACCCACAAAGAAGAATATACAACTATGTACCGGGGGGCTTTGGAGAGAAAAAGGAAAAAAATAAAATCTTAAAAAAAAACAACCCTTCCTTCTAGCTTTTTGGGGAGTTTGGGATTTCAGAGTTAGCTACCCTCTCTCCTTGCCCAGTGCTATGCAATAATAAAATTCCTACTTTATTCCACTCCACCTGGTGTCAGAGATTGTCTTGCTGTGCAACGGGTGAGTGAACTCACTTCAGGTTCGATATCACCAGTTTTATATATATATACACACACACAGAGGAATATATATTTGCTATGTACATTCCTGTATATATGTATATATTCCTGTATGTATATATAATATATAACATTATTAACTATATATTATTAATATATAAATATATTATCAATTTATTAATATATAATATATCCATTCTTGTATATATATATATACATACATACATATTCCTGTGTGTATGTATATAACTTGTACATATATAATATATGCACTTATATACATATAATATGTGTGTATATATATGTATATATAATCTGTACATTCCTCTGTGTGGGTACATATAGAGGAATGTACACATTATGCATTTTATGTATATACACACAAACATATATAATTTTTTCCTTTTAATTTTCTTCAAAGTACTCACCACTTACAGAAATGGTGGAGACAATCATTCTAAAATTTTCCCAATATTTTACTTAAATACTCAGAAAAATGGAGAGCGTTTAAATAGAAGAGTATTAACTCAATTATTTAAGCAGAAAATGCTCCAGCTTCATACAAAACTAACTTTCCCAGTATCACTTTTTCATTCCAAGAAGATAGATGTATTAAGACCATGATGTTTTCCTGGAAATTATGACCTAATATTTTACCTACTATTAGGAAAAATGTAAAATTCAGTTGAAAAGTTAGCAGACATACTTATTAGATATCTGTATGTGGCAGTTGATATAGTCTGTATGAACTTCATTTTTCTCACCTTTTGTCCTAGATTTATTACAGAATAAAAATCAAGTAAAAAGGAAATTTGATACTAAATTAAAAAAAACAATTTTGATTTTTCACAGTCAAAATTGCTATGAGAAACAGCTTTCATTTAGTAACAAGAGAATGAGAGACAATGAGAGAGAAGAGACCAAGAGAGCACCTATGAAAGCCAATTTTATATATTTCAATGTAGAAGTTTTTCAACACGTTTTTCCTCTTTATTCCCAATCCTGAAAAATAATTATATGTTGGAATAACTCCATTACTAAGAGATACTAAAAATTAGACTCCAGGGGGAAAAAAAAGCAAGAATGGTAACATTGGAAATATCAGGTATCTAGTTTTCTCTTTTTATTTCTTTATTGGTTGGTTGGCTGATTTTCTCTTTATTAGGACCCTGGAAGGAGATTGTTCACCCTGGAGATAATAAATTACCAAGAAAAATAACCTGTCAGTTTCTTTTATTCTGGTCATTGAAGGGCTCTGATTCTGTGTTACTGCTGAAAGGATTGTAGAGTTGGGGAGCTTTTATTTATTTCATTGTTGAATTGCTTTCTCTATAGGCCACTTAGAGAGCACTTAACAGAAGGATCCAAAGTGTGGGAGATAGCCAAATGAACTTTGACAGAGTCTCATTTGCTCCTGAACTGGACAAGCAGTTAATGGTTGGGAAAATAGAGAAGGTGAAAGGAAACATTTACTAATAGACAGTGGAACACGTCTAAATGGGATATTTTGTAATTAAATCTCTTTGGTTTGTTGGAGTACAGAGCTAATGTCTCTGTAAGTGTGACCTCAAAATGGATCAGTTAGCCTTATACCAGAAAATATTTATTTAATTCAAATGGTTAAGGAGAAAATATGAATTTCCTGAGACGTACTGAAACTTCAACAAATTAGTGTCAAAAACACAAACTGTTCACAGTTCATACGCTTATAAAAATAGTATTGCTGATACATTTATAGATAGTTAATTACTGTATTATATGTTTCTACTGATTTTTCCAAGAGGCTATCTGAAACACTAAAACATTGTTTTTGCTACATTTTGGACCCAGACCCAAGATCATTCTCCTATGAAGCCTTTTTCCAAGGCTCTGAGAGACCCGCAGATCACATAGAAACTTCTATGGAGTATTTGTAAGAGTGTTGTATTAACTCTAATCATCTTTGCATGAGTATTCATTCTGTAGGCTACCATATAGTCAAGACACACACTATGTGAGCAACATGGAAGGTTCTGATAAGTAATTGTGGACTAAATGCCTGGGCCTTGTTGCCTACTCAACATAAACCAATGTTCGGTTTCAAAAATAAAGCTTATCATGACTTAAATAAAAACTGTTCCCATTTTTTAAAATTATAATTATCTGAAGAAGCTTCTATGATGTAAAGAAAGATCTAATATACAGCAGGGTGACTGTAATTAATAGACTATAATTAATAGAAAACCCTGCTGAGCATGAGACAGAAAATTGAATTTAAGCTGTGGAAGAGTACTTTTAATTCTATTAAAACATAGGCAGGAGTATACAACATTTCTGGGGTAGAGGCCTCTGAATTGTGATGAATGGATGAAAGGAAGAGAACTCCAAAGACGGTGGGAAGACACATTACTCAAAGTATTTGCAATGTGAATTTACCTTTTATTGAATGAATGCAAGGTTTACACAATTGATATTAAGTAAAATGATGAGATATAATGGTGATAAGAAGTTTCCCCGTGAGGGGAAAATAGTTTTATGGATTTTAAGTGAAACAGTTGCAGTTCGAATAATGAAATCCACCTTAGACACCATATGGTTAAAAATGGTATGGATTTTGAATCATTTAAAAAAGTTTATGTTTAAGAATTATTTTTCGAATTGATAATACATCTAATCTTGGAGAAGAAGTATCTTTTGTACCTGGATTCAGTTTATAGCAATGTTGATCGGTGAATTCTTAGAGATTAACAAGGAGTTAAGAAGAAGCCAGGATGGATTTGTTAAAAAATAGATGACATCATTTGATATTTTAATAAGAAACATCCTTGCAGCCAAAATAAAAGGGGGTGTACAATTAGCGCGTGAATCTAGCTCTGTCCACACAACACTATTTAAGTAAATCAGCCAAGCGTCTTTAATGGTCCTTAGATTCTGTTGTTTTGCTGCATTTCTCCTGTGGCCTATTACATTCTATCATTAGGCTCTTGATTTCATTTTGATTGGGTGAGAGCTCAGAGGTATGGGGAGTGCAAGGTACAGATGCTTCCATAGGCTTTCCCAGCCAAATATATTCAGGGAATCAAATAGCATATGGATACCAAAATGAAATTCTGGATTTTCTTTTTTAAACGTAGTTTGAACTTGATGTGGAGTAAGCACTAATTAAATCATGGGTAATGTCAAACTTCAAAATGTTATTGTGGATTTCCATTTACAGAGGACCAGACCGATTGAAAAAATGATGTTCAGACAATGCATATAGGTTCAGAAATGGGAGTTCAGGGCAGGTCCCTCAAATAATTAAGGAGGCATCAATAGCAACAATGATAGATGGTGACGTAGTAGAAAATTCTGTTCCAATTAATGACTTAAAATGTTCTTGTTTTCCTTGAAAAAGATATAAATGCTTTGAAATATAGTCTCATTGAGAAAAACTTTATTAAGCAAAGAACTCTGCAACACCATTAGTAACTTCAAGGAATGCATGGTCTATTTAGGAAAGAAACTAGAAAATTATATTATAAAATAATATATAATATAATAATATAATATAATAATAAAATAATATAATAGTAATTTTAGAAAGGAAACAAAGAATGCATTCCTAATACGAAGGATGAACATATTGCTGACAGGCAAAAACTAAATAACAAGAAAATATTTGGATTAAGTAGGGAAGGATAGATGGTATGTTATCAGGCAGAAATGTGGGTGTGCGGTAGGAAGGTGTAGGCTGGTGTCAGTATCTTTAAATTTAAGGAAAAGAACCATAGACAATTTTGTTCTTAATTCCCTGTGAATTGTTCAAAATGTTTAAGCAGGAAATGACATGATAACGTATGCTCATGAGAATTGTGAAGGAAAATAGCCACAGGCATGATGTGTGCTGTATTGCTAAGCTTAACTGTGAGTCTGGGAGTCTTCTCTTCTTACACACAATACAGTCATGCAAACCTTAATTAGAGGGACAGGGTCTGAGAAATGTGCCATTAGGAGATTTTGTCATTGTGTGAACATCATAGAGTGGTTTTGCCATTCTGTGAACATCATAGAGTGTACTTACACAAACCTAGATGGTATAGCTTACTACACACCGAGGCTATACGGCACTAATCTCATGGGACCACTGTCATATATGCGGTCCATCGTGGACCAAAATGTCGTGATGTGGTGCAGGACTGTATTTACTTTTGACAAGTTATGGCAAAGGCATTCATTTTATTTGAGAAGAAATATATCATGAGGAAGTTGCTAAGATTCTGGTTTCCAGTTCTCACTCCTCTACTTCCTTGCTGTGAAAACCTGACACACTAAGCTCTTCTAAAGCTTCGGTTACTGTTTGTCTGATAGGGACAATAACACCACACACCCAGTGGGATCCTGGGGGTATTCCCTGAGATATATGGTGTTAAGAATAGGTCTGCTGCAGTTCTATTCTTTTTGGGAGGCTTGTTTTTATTTGAGGTCCTCCCACCTTCCTGTTGCTGCTTTGGGCTCATGCCTGGAAGTACTTTCTATAGCCTTTATTGTCCTGGCACCAGGTTATATGTTAGCATTCATATTCCTACAGTAACACCCACAATGTACGTATGTCACCATCTTCCTGCCTTCTCTTTAGTGATTCACTGGAAATAGCACAATGCTCTATACACAATATAAGACAAGATAAATTTATGATATTCCACATGTAATCTTATCTATAGCTACATCTATTATATATACAGCTATGTAAGTGGAAAATATATATTTATTTATAAATTGCGTAAACTATGTAAACATGAACAGAGATATCTGTTTATTCAAATGCATTTAATTATATATGGCTTGTAATTATACATGATTAACTAAACATTAACTATATATAAGTGCAATTATATATTGTTATTACATTATAACACATATACAACTATATACCCACTTATAATGATATATTATTTATAAGTATGTAATAAATTTGTATGTTAATTTAAATATTTATAACTACTTCAATAAACCATAAAATCACATTTCTATTATATGGTATATTTTAACATTTATTATAGTGTATTACATATGTGCAATATAAAATATATATTATAATATGTGTAGTAGCAAATATCATAATATATATTGGATAAACACATTATGTAAGATAAAATTATATCAAACGTGGAACCTATTAATAAAACAAACAATTATAACTATTATTTACAAATAGCACTACATAAGTATATGTGTATTTATATATAATATATGAGAGTGTAAATATGAATAATTATATAATTCACATATAATACACACAGGCACACATGTCTAGGTGTGTTCCAAAGATATGCTGCTGTGACAACACGAGTGGCAAATGGGGTCAATCAGAAGCTGCATATTCAGAACCCTAATATAATGGGTTATGCTGGCAAGAACACAGGCAGTTGCTACCTAATGTAATATGGTCTTGATGGGAGAATTATAAGGCACTGTGGGAACATATGAGTCCTTTTCGCATAGCCCACTTAACTTCCTATCATATTTTAGCAGATAAGATGGACTCACAGCAACATTGGGGACTACTCCTAAGGACATCAGGAAGAATCAGATGTGTAGGGGACAGAGGAAGAAGAGCACAAGTGTCCATAATTATGAGGACCTAAAGAAGGAAGGTGGGTGACAGGATGCAACAACAGACACACACTTCCTGGCCGTTTTGTTCCCCTTATTATTTTTAACTCTGACCTCTATAAGACATCCTCAAATCTGTGAGCCAGAAGAATCTCCCCTGCTCTAACTTCTAGCCAGTACATGCAACACACTTTTCAATGTCTTTCCATGATTTATGTTTTCAAACTCCGCAAAAAAGAATTTCAAAGTCAGGAAAGATGAGTCCACCATCCCATATATGAATCCTTAAATATGTTTTAGAATTCGAAACAATCTTCAACTTCAAATAATTGATACACCATATATAGTAGAAAAAAAAGTTTTTCTTTGAAAAACTCAGTGGCACAATATTGATGTGTTTTCCAGGATCCATAGTTGCCAAAAGATATATCATTACAGTATCAATGAGATTTTTAACTTCATGATAACCACTTGTTCCGCTTCGGCTGCCCAGGGTTTGTCAGTTCGAATCCCTGGTGCGGACATGGCACCATTTGGCATGCTGTGCTCTGGTAGTCATCCCACGTATAAAGTAGAGGAAGATGGGCACAGATGTTAGCTCAGGGCCAGGCTTCCTCAGCAAAAAGAGGAGGACTGGGCAGTAGTTAGCACAGGGCTAATCTTGCTCAAAGAAAAAAAAAAAACAGAAAGAATTCTGTAGCAGCAGGTGTCACCCTGACTCCTTGATCTCTCTTGAAAGCGCCCCACTTCCTGCTGGTCTTGTGAGCAAGTTAAAGAAACTCTGTGAATCCTTTTGTGGTAGAAAAGAATCACTCCTTCGTATATCACGTATGAAGCAAAATGTCTTTAAAGTGGCATATGTGTGTTTTCTGTGTATGATTTTCATTTTAAATATTCAGTTTCCATTAACCACAAAATTGTCCCCATAGTTTTCAATTCAATACCAAGAAAAATGGCATACATACATACACACATAAAACTATTTTCATCATAGTAACTCAAGGAATTATAGTTATATTAACTAAAGAGAATTTATTAAGGAATTTTGACTTTCTCATATGTGGAGGCAATATCAAACCTTGAAAAGCATTTGACGCTTTAATATAATATCTAAGTTATTGAAAATCAATTTCCAAATGACATTATTTTATAATTATGTTTATATAGTTTATTCAATGTGTAATTAAATATTACATATATTTTCCACTCATATTACACAGATGTAGTTATAGATAACATTATATATGGAATATGGTTTATGGCATATCATAATAGTTATTTTTAAATTCATTTTCAATGAAGAAAATAAGAAATATATATATTTACATATATATGTGAATACAAATATATGACAGATATAATTGCTACTCACCTGAAAACTACAAGTAGCTGCTTGATTTATTTGATGTATATAGTTGTCCCAGCCGTACCAGCTGTCCCAGCAGCACTAATATTATTAGTGGTAAATAAATTAGTGGTAAGGATCTGGGGAGCTGTTGGATGTCAATAGTGTTCTATTTTTATTTTTATTTATTTTTTATTTATTTATTTATTTATTTTTTTAAAGATTTTATTTTTTCCTTTTTCTCCCCAAAGCCCCCCGGTACATAGTTGTGTATTCTTCGTTGTGGGTTCTTCTAGTTGTGGCATGTGGGACGCTGCCTCAACGTGGTCTGATGAGCAGTGCCATGTCCGCGCCCAGGATTCGAACTAACGAAACACTGGGCCGCCTGCAGCGGAGCGCGCGAACTTAACCACCCGGCCACGGGGCCAGCCCCAATAGTGTTCTATTTTTAGATAAGTGCTTTTGGTGAAAGGTTGGTCAGTGATAGGTTTATTATTACAAACTTCTCTGGGCTTCAATATGTCAAGCTACATTGTAAATCCCCATGTGGGACATACATTATGCAATATATATAAATGTGTGTATATATATATATATATATATATTTGATAGAGGAAACATGTTCTTGCAAACTATCTAAATAGGTTAGTGTTCTGCTGAATATTTTAAAGAAAATTTACGTAAATGAATCCCTGAGGTTGCAAAATGATGTTTCTGTGAACATAGTCCAATGCACTAATATTTAGTAACCACTTCTCCTGTTATTTACCCTGGCTGCAACCACAGAGATATAATTACTGTTTTTGAGGAATTCACTCACTAGCAAGTATCACAAAGTACCTAAAGTAAACCCTCTTGCAAATGGAAAAGGTGCTTCTGCTTACAAGCAAACCTGGACAGTATCTTGAAGTTGCTAATGAACCTCATTCTGTGCTTCTCTCCAAAAGAAAGTTGACAATGTTCATTTTTTAAGCGCTACTTGTCAATACATAGGTTCTCTGTTTTGAAATCTAGATATATCGTGTACCTTCAGTCTTGTGTCTTAAGCCTCCTTTTGCAATACATTATTTGAACCTCTTAATGGATTTTTCTTAGCATATAATATTTTTGGCTTTGTAACTGAAAATGGTCACCACTTTTCCTCTCAACCAACCCTCTGCTATTTGTTTAACCCAGATCCAGAATGAATGGGATCCTTGCCTTAATCCCTTCATGCAGAATCCTGTCCTGCCTCTAAATCTTGTTTCTTTCAGCTGACTCTTTCTCTAGGGCCTGGCTTTCTGGTGAGCTTAGTTATCATGTCCTGGGGATCTTGCTTGGTTTATTTGCTGGGCATCCTGCAAACCTCTCTGGAGAAGCTCCAGTCCTTGGAAAACTGCCTACTCTTCCTGCGGTGGCCAGGAGGTGGCGCGAGCACATCGTGTTTTTGATACAGATATTGTTTGGGCTCCGGGCCACTCCTGGGTTGAGCTTCCTAGCTCTGCTGCTGTTCCAAATTTCAAAATCTGCACCAAGAGGAAAACACAAATTAGAACTAGGAATCTTGTCTCTGGGAAACAGTGACCCTCCTGGTTCACCTAAGGCAAGGGACCCTCTCTGTTTCCCCTGGTCAAGGACCAGGCTTAGAAGACATATATTATAAAGATATCTGTAAAATGTTCATTCTTCCAAACCAAAAAAATGTAGCATATTCTTTCATGACATTAATATTTAACCTATTTCAGAAGTTTTACATGTATTTTCAGCCATGGGGTCGTTTTGGGGATCTTTTTGAAATTTTTCTTTGTTTTTCCTGGGATATAGAAATACAATCTTATTCATGATCTTGCAGAATCACTTAGTAATTCCAATGCTTTGTCTGTAAAATCTTTTAGATTTCTATGTACCCAATTATGTTATCTGAATAGTGGAATTTTTATATCTTGCTTTCTAATACATATGGATAGCATTTTGTATTATTTTGTTAATAAGGGAATCTAAAACAATGATAAATAGAGTGGTTCAGTCCTTTTTTAGTGATTTAAAAAAACATATTTCACCATTCATTGCAATATCTGAATGCAATATTTTGCAGACAGTCTTTATTAGAATAAGGGAAGTATTTTCCATCAGTATTTTGCTAAGTTATTTTTAAAATCATAAGTGGCTATTGAATTTTATCATTTTCTCAATTCGTAAAAATGACCATATCTTCATTTTCCCTCTTTCAGTTTTCTTTTTTATTATTATATTACATCGATTCCATTTTAAATGGAAATCAATCTTTCAAGTGGCAGTGACAGTTTAACTTGTATCAGACATTTCATGCACCCAGTAACAATTGTAAACCAAATACAAACAACTCTTTGAAACAATTGAAGAATGACCCAAAGCACACCAAATCTGGGCAGATGTTGAGTCTTGACATAAGGGGACGCAGTGGGTGAATTACACCTTTTTATGCAACTACAGAAATACTGTTAAAAAGCTACAGATAAATAGACAAATGAAAATGAAACATTAAACATTACTTGATTGGCCTAAGGGATGTTAGGAAGGTGTCCAGGGAGTAATGTAATCAGTGGGGCAGAAGAACAGAATCAATGAGCAAATAGAAACAAAAAGAAAAATACCAGACTTGCACCCACCTGAGTAGTTAACTGCATTAAATATAAATGGACTAAACACTCCAATTAAGAAGCAGAAATTGTCGTTTCTGTCATGAGGAAGACTCAATTGCATGTTTTCTAATAGAAATGCATGGCATCTTTTGCTCAACATAATATCTTTCTGAGGGATCCGGAAAGTTACCCGTCTTGGTAAGTTCTATTTTATTGCTTAGTATAACTCCATTATATAAATATACCATATGTTTTGGTCCATTCTCCTGATGTTGGACATCGGGTATTTCCAATTTGAGGCTGTTGTGAATGAACTTCAATGGGCATTTATGAACAAGTGTTTTTGTGGACATATTACTTGAGTCCTCTTAGATAAATAACTATTCTCAAAAGCCAGTCTCAGTTAAATTGGTCCAGCAAAATAAAATATTTATGACCTTACATAGCATCTATAAGCAGCACAAACCATGTGGTATTTTGGAATATATAAAAAATGCTTAATATTTCCTTCAGTTTTTTTGTTAATCATCCTGCAAGATATTAGATAGACTTAGATATCATGCAAGATCGTTTTTTTTAAGAAGGATTTTGTTTTTTTAAAGTTTGGCTCCTGAGCTAACATCTGTTGCCAATCTTTTTTTATTTTCTTCTTCTTCTCCCCATGTCCCCCCAGTACATAGTTGTATATTCTAGTTGTAGGTCCTTCTGGTTCTGCTATGTGGGATATCAACTCAACTTAGCTTGATGAGTGGCACTAGGTCCCCGCCCAGGATCCAAACTAGCAAAACCGTGGGCTGCTGAAGTAGGGCACGCAAACCTAACCCCTCGGCCATGGGGCCATCCCCTATGCGAGATCTTAAACCCAAACTGATATTAAGAGTTTTGTCTAAGTTATATGACTAGCATTCAGAAATAACGCTTTGTTTAAGCACTCATTTTTCACCATTTTTATCATTTTAAAGTGTACAATTTGGTGGCCTTTAGCACATTCACAATGTTGCACAACTATCACCTTTCTCTAGTTCCAAAACATCTCATCCTCCCAAAAGGAAACTCACATCCATTAAGCACCCCCCATTTCCCCTTCCTCCAGACCCATGACAACCAATTCCATGCCTAGGTATATACCCAAGAGAATTGAAAACAGGTATTCAAACAAATACTTGCACGTGATTGTTTGTAGCAACACTGTTTACAATAGCCCAAAGGTGGCAACAACCCACACAACCATCAAGGTATGATGTATAAAGAAAATGTGGTGTATCCATACCATGGACCATGAAGTGTATATTTTTTATTCATTCTTGATTCTTTTGTTGTTTCTTTCTTACCCACTTTGTCTCAGAGGGTGTGCCAGTGAGGAGGCTTAGAAAACATGAATGGGAAGATGTCAGCAAACATGGAGTTTAAGGCAGAGGAAAAAGTAAACTTGCAGGACATATAAAAATAGATGGAGGACCTAGGATGTCATGGAACAATGAAGGAAGAAACAAATTAAACCAGAGATGTAATGAGCAAATGATTATAGAAGACACACTCAGCATGACTTTCAATTGTTTGCCCAGTGTCACTCACAGCCCTCTCAAGTAGGATCATTTAGTTATTGAATCCCAGACACCATTGTATCAGGCAAGAACGAGAATTGCATGCAAATGATTGTATCTCATGGAAAACAGTCTCCAAGGGTGCAAGCCAGTGAATTTGCAGCACAAAATGCCCAAGTTTGACATAATTCCGGGGCATTTGAAATCGTACACAAGTGAGAGCTAATGACTGTACTACTTTCAATCAAAATTTGTGTAATAGTAATATTTTGATGTTTCTGTTCATCAGGATAATAATATATTTTATTTTTCTCAACGTTATTTTTAAATTTCATGGTAATGAAATGTACATCTTGAATATGCTTTTCTAAGGAATGGCTTATAGTATTGACTTAGCTTAGTTCAAAATAATAGCTTGACCTCTGGACTCTTCAGAGTCACATTCAAAATATCTTTAATGCTCTTACCATTTGAGTAACTTTCATTTTTTTCTGTATCTATAGAATCTAATAAATTAATGTGTTTAAATCTGTTTTAAACTCACACATTCAAAGGCAATGCTATCAGATAGTAGGGGAAGGCTGACATCCTCTGTGTTTATACTTTTAATTATAGAGAAACTGAGAAACTCAGACACCACCAAATTGTTAGAGGCAGAAATTGAAATATAAGGCAGCCAGGATGATCTGAGTCATTTTAGTTCTCAAATTTAGAGTATAGCTTAGGAGCTCAGCACTTACTGTTCTGATTGGAGCATGCTAATTATCATTTATGTATCTGCTGCTTTTTTCTGTGAAATAAAGGTAATAATAAAGACCCTATGATGGATTTATTGTGAGAATGAAATAAGCTGAGACTTGTATAATCATTATGAGGAGGCATGGCAAATAGTAAGCTACAATTAATAACGTTAAATTATTTAAAAATATTTTTAGCTTTGACACAACTATTCACAAGGATTGGTTGAAATTATAACACGATATAACCCCTCAAGAAAAGACAATTTAAATGCAATGGGAAATTGCTAAAATTATTAATTAAAAATAATTAATTGGTGATAACCAGGGTATATAATCCACTTTTTCATTCCGTTTGCTAAGAATCCTGTGTGGTAAGAATTAAAAGAAAATATAGGAGGGGAGGTAACCTTCCCTGGTCGTAGAATTGGTACATGCTGCCAATTTGGCTTTAGGTTCTTCAAACTATTGTCTAGTGAGAAATAAGCACCCCCCAGGATGACTCAGCTCATTTATAGAAAAGGTACACCAAGAAAAAACAATTTATAAAAACAAATAAAATGGCTGTAAAAATAAAGGAAATAGTTTAGAACTGTGGACAGATGGGTGTGTGTGTTTGCTTGTTTGTTATTTTTGCATCTTCTAGGTGCTAGAGTTCCCAAGAATTATCTGGTGACCAATTATAGTCTTTCTAAGCATTTATGAAACACAGTATATAGAATGTCTTCCTCTGTGTACTGGTGCACATTTCCTTTCTATGGAATCACAGAAATGCCCATGTCTATTCTCGATGAGTGCTAGTGTTTCTTACCATCCTCATCTTCTGGATCTCCTGTCCATATATGCGACAACTAGCCATGTGGAACAACTCAAGTTTATTGAGAATATGTTGTGTTGTTTCTCATCTGGGTAGCTTTACACATCCTCTTCCTCAGCATTCACCTGTGTCTTCATCTGAACAACTTCCTCAATATTTCAAGACCAGCTCCACTGTCATTCCCTGCGTGAATCCTTTCTAGGATCCCAAGGGAAAGTAACTTCCTCTCCCATTTATGCTTCCTTAGCGGCTAAATCTTTTGTTGTGTGTACTTTTAACGTACTTTGTCTTACAGTCAGCAATATGTGAGGTGACATCTGTAAGTCAACCTCTAAATATTTCATCTGTTCTTATAACTTTAAGTCATGAAGCAAATCAGAGAAACTTGGTATATAGTACAGAACAAGCACGGCAACTAAGAGCAAACTTCAGATGTGCAAAATATCAGGGCAGGAGATGTAAAATATGGGGAAAGACAATCATAGATAGATCTTTGTGTTTAAACCATCACCTTAGTCCATTCTACAGGAAGTTATATAACTGATAAAACATCTGTGAAACTCTTGTTTTCTGAGTCACAAGAGGACCTGTAGAAATGCAGAAAGCTGCCATATTTCATGTCATTATGAAATTACATCAAGAGATAAAAGCTTTCAGCTGCTGTGGGAATACACTTAGGCTCCTAATGTGGTAATAATGAATGGAGTTAGGATTTAGAGATGTGAATGACTGCCAATCCAGGGATATGATATACAGAATTTCCCAAAGGAGTTTGACGAAGAGCCACTTCTCTGAAGAGCATCTTAAAGAATTTTTTTCTGTGGAATCTATGTTAAGATACACTGACGTAAACTTACCTGTTAGGAGTTTAAAAGAATGAGTTTATATGAAAAAAAGTAAATTCAATAGCTGTTGTTGAACAATTCATGAGGGAAAAGCATTATCTTTCTCAGTGCTGGTGCTATGATGTTGATGTGTTTCAATGAAACTTGTCTCAAAGTGTATATAGTCTAGCAAGGAAATAAATGTATAAACAACAGCTTATAAATGACCCATGGACAGCAGCAAGGGTTTGATGCTCTGAGGATATATATTTTATATCCATTGATTAGTATTCTATACATTGTATGATTAAGTTCTTAATACCAGAGATGCCTATGACTCTGTGTATAATAGTTTCATCACCGCCATATGTGCTTCATAACTCATAGACAATTTTGAGCCTTAATTCCTTTCAAAAGCAGTGAAGCATAAGGCATTACTTGAGTCTCCCACATGGGCTGGCGCTCGTCATAATCATGTTATTTTGTGGAAAAGTCATAACCCCAAATTATGATTCTCCCTTAACGCAATTTAAGACAAGGAAACTCTATAAATTTTAAAGACAATATTCACGGGGCATTCTTCCTTTATTTTCTCAATTTATTTCCAATCTGATTGAGATTACATAAAGTCCAATCCTTGATCATTTTCTCCAACTTCATTTCATGTTTTCATTTCCACTTATCATCTCTTCTTGACAAATTTTTATTTGTCTTATCCTGGTCTTGTATGTTAAACACCTCTAAATGGATTTACTTTGATTTCTCAACTGGCTCTCTCTGCCCTCTCCATCAACCCTACCAACCAATTCCAGACCCGCTCTCAATTTTGCCCCAATAATCTGAATTCCACTTACGTCCATCTACTTATACGTAAGTGATGCATTTTTACATAGACTACTAGACTAAGATTTTTTCTTAAGGTCTCTTTTGCTTCAAGCTCAAGAAACAAACCACCGCTAAGGGTTTTGCATAACAAATAGCAGCCTTCTAGATGGCTTTTCACTTAATTACTATAAATAGATTTCCATTTGTTCCTTTAAGTCTTGTTTTTACTGTGCTTATTGTGGATGTACACTGTATTTGACACAGCAAACCGCAGCTCCCTTGAGTGGCGAGTGCCTCATTAAGCAGGAATTGGCATGTTTGGTTCAGTTAAATCTTGTTGCAATATGTTTTATTTGTATATGCTACTGTCCCCCTCCGTGAAATGATTTCCTGATTTTTTTTTTAACTATGCCACTGATGGGGCTGGCCCCATGGCCGAGTGGTTAAGTTCGCCTGCTCTGCTGCAGGCTGCCCAGTGTTTCTTCAGTTCTAATCCTGGGCGCGGACATGGCACTGTTCATCAAACCACACTGAGGCGGCATCGCACATGCCACAACTAGAAGGACCCACAACGAAGAATATATAACTATGCATTGGGGGGCTTTGGGGAGAAAAAGGAAAAAAAATAAAATCTTTAACCATGCCACTGAAAGAGTTCTGTTTCCATGGTATGGATCATTCTGATGGCAAACTAAATATGCTTCTCACCATGAGGACTTAATTAATGTGTTCTGTTCCTCTGGAAAAAAGAGAGACTCTTAACTCTACTGAAGAACAGGGTAGCTTCCTGCTGTCTGAATGATAGTGGAACTGAATATGGTCTTTAGACTTTGTGCTTTAGTGTACAACTGCACCTCCTCCATTTGACTCTCAATGCAAGCAGTCTTCCAGCACCACATTGACCCTCTGTAGGGTCCCGTACCGGCTCTCAGCTGCTGTGCCATTTTGATTGCCCCAATGTTACTGCAAGGAGATTTAGACCTCCCACTCAGTATAACAGATATGCGGAATGAAGGGATGTAACAGGGAGTTCTACCATGATGGAGCATAATAGGATGCCTCCTAGATTATATCTTCGACTGCCTGTCTGAGACTGAGTCACCTTCACCAACACATCTCTGCTGCTGAGTACTAATCTATTGAGATGGTTTTGATGTCATTTGTTTACCAAAGACATATAAATACCAGGAAATTTGAACAAAGCATCAATTTTCTTCATTGTAGTATGTTTCCACAACATGTAAATTTTATGTTCCTGGAAAAATGTATCAGTGTATTAGCTGTATCAGTGCCTTTTATAATATTTTCTTCGAGCATGCCTGTTTACTCAGCCAACTCTCTAAACTTCTCACAGTCATCCTCACTGATATATTTTTCTCTGCCTGAAAATCATAGAAGGAAAGTCAGAAAGGGTTGTTCTAGTGTGTGCTTTCCAACACCACCTAGCAATTCTCCAATTCTCAGCACACACTGACTTGATGTCCTCAAATTTAACTCAATTCTGACTCTACCTGGATAGACTGTCAGATCCCATAGGTTAAGGGCTCAATCCTACAAGACTGCCACTCTCCCCTACACTTAAGACATCAATCACAAGTCCAGCTTGTCACATGTGCTTCTGACCAATGGGCTATAAATCAGAGGTTCTCAAGACCCCCTCCTCAGTTTCAATTACTTTGCTAGAGCAGCTCACAGAACTTAAGAAACCAGTTTACTTAGTGCTTTTCAGTTTATTACAAAGGATATTAAATGATATGAATGAACAGCCAGATGAAGAGATACATAAGACAAGGTCCAAGAAGGTCCTGAACCACAGGAGCTTCTGTTCCTGTGGAGTTTGGGATGTGCCACCTTCCTAACATGTGGAAGCGTTCTGGTTCATTAACCTGGAAGCTCTGCAAATTCCCTCCTTTTGGGTTTTTTGGAAGCTTCATTACTTAGGCATGATTAAATAACTCGCCACTGGTGATTGAACTCAATCTCCAGCCCCTTCACCCCTCTCCCTTCTTTGGAAGTCTGGGTGGTGGGACTGAAAATCCCAACCCTTTGTTTCCCTGGCAACCAGCCCTCATTCTTAGGGGGTTTCAGAAAGTCACTTCATAAACATAAACGCTGGTGTGGTTGAAAGGGGATTGCTATGAATAACAAAAGATGTTCTTTTCACTTTTATCCCTATTATCACTTAGTGCTACTGTACCAGGTTTGGTTTTGCCCATCCCACCGCCTGGAAAGCTAAACACTGAGATGACAAGATTGCAGCAGAGAGAGGGTTTTACTCACAAGGCAACCATGTAAGTAAGCTTCCTGGAAAATAGGGACTGTGGGATATTTATGGGGTAATGGGCAAGGTGGTCTGAAATGTGGAGATAGATAATTGGAAGTGAGGAGAGGTGAAGTAATTGATGGATTGCACAAGCGTGGTCAGACTCCATGCCTCTTCATAGGATGCATGTTCACAAAATGGTGGCTTGAGCATGATCTGAGGGTGGGGTTTTTAGCCTCTTAACGTCAGAAGGTTGCATATGGGAAATCTTTGTGGGCCCAGTTGATAAGTTGGTGGTCTCAATCAGCCTGAAGTGGATAGGGCGTTCTAATTCCTGAAAAATAGCTCACATACCCCTTACCATGGTGATTCAGGCTCCAGGGAGATTTTACCTATAGGAACCTAGTGGGAGTCAGATAGCCTGTTTCCTAAACAGCATAGGTAACAATGGGTGGGTTAAACTATAATCAGAAGCTATGATCAGGAAAAAAAGGAAAAGAAAAAAACCTTTAGTTACTAGCTACTTAATCATCAACAGCTAACTGTTTGCCAGTTTCCTTAGGAAATTCCAAGGATTTTAGGAGCTCTGGGCCAGAGATGTGCCATGAAAGGGCCAGAAATGGGTACGAAGACCCCATAATATATCATATCATTTCTTATTATAAATCACAATATAACCATTGCCCATTAGAATCCATATGAACTTCTGAATAGGCTAATGAGCTGAATGAATGTGGAAAGCAGATTTTACTTGTCAGAATCCAAATATTTCTCAAGTCACAGATGTCAGTTCCCTAGGACTGCTCAGGAATTTAAAGACAAATTTAATCTGTGACCATGAATTTGCCTACATCAGACGCAAGCTCCAAAGGCACCCCAGGGGCACCATGAAGGTAGAGTCTGAGCAGTTGTAATCCCAAAACGTAACTTCTCCTTTGCCCTCTGCTACACCCTGATATTCAAATCTTGTTTCCTACCCAAAGGAACCCAAAAAGATAAGTTGATTATTCCATCAGTAATATTAGCATTGTCATGCATGGTGGCAGGAGAAACATTATGTACAGTTGATTCCCATTATTAATAGTAGCTATGTTCTATAAAGTCCCTGCAAACCCTGAATTGGCAGGGACTAAACCATAGCCCCTGGGAGAAATACATGGAAATGCAGGGCTAGGTTCCTTGGAGCCTCTGGTCAGGACATTTTCATCAACTGATCAATACATAACTTTGTTTTATGTGTTTCTTTTGAAAGACATTTAATATGTATTTTTGATTCATTGAAATTGAACTCATGGACAACACAGAAGCTCATCTAACACAGGTATTTTCTCTGTTAAGCGCATGACAACTTTCTTGCCCTTAGGAATGCTAGACAGCACTTCAGCACTATTCTTGGAGTCCTTTTTAAACAGTGAAATCTTCAACCAAATGCACAACAATGTGAAAAGCGTGGCACTAAATAGACCACAGATAGTTTCAGTAAGAAGCTGAAACAGGAAGACAGAGCATGGTCTTGCTTGACCTCAGTTGGGAACATGAATGTGGGGCAACTCAAATGCTTTGCCGTTCTGCACACATCCATGAATGAATGAAATCTCCCAGGTATTGATTTTGCAGATGCAAATAAACTTACTGAGTTTGCAAATGCAGAATCTGTGAGTAATGAGGATTGATGGTATTTTGTCAAAGACCAGCTCCATTCCCATTCCTTCTACTATTAACCTTATACTATAAAGTCTGTAATATATCTCCCTGAGACCCATGTGGGTATATGGAAAGAAGTGTCCCTCAGGAGGAGAACAACGGGTATAATGGACAATATTTGATTCTGGTTCAAGTACAAAACCACAAGTTCAAGTTGGAGTCACTGTTGTAACTCTTGCAATAAAATGACAGGTTTGAGGATGAGCTAGATGCAGTTGTGAATGGCAAATTGTTCTGTTGGGTTCCAATTTTCCACTCCAGAATTCAGTTAGGTGACACTACCCACATTTACCAGGACAAGGCATGCAATAGGAGAGTAATTCATGTGGGTATGAGAGGACGACCTCCTGGATCCTTATAAGAATATTCAGAACAAATGCACATAAGTTTTTAAAAAGTCTTCTCTTCAGTCCTGTCATGGTCACCTTTCCCTGTAGCCCTGACTCAAATAAAGGCTTAGTCCCCCTGTGTGTTCACTTAACTATAGATGTGAACATGCATATTCATTTTGTCTTAAGATCCCTGACAAGACAACTGTTTACTCTCCAGAGGTTGGCTGTTAACCACACCAGTGGTATCCAGCGTGTGGGTGGTGTTGCCTTTCTCATTCCTGTTGACTGTATATATTACCAAGAAATCCTTTGTTGAATGAATGATGCAAGTCAACTTTGGCTGCTGTGAGAGAAAGGAAGTAGAATATTTATCACTTGAGTGGATTTATTTCACTTTGACTTTCTCATATTAGACATGTTGTTAACCATCTCTGCATCTCAGTCTCATCTCTCTCTCACTGTCTTTCTCCCTCCTATCATCCCTCCCTCTCTCCTTCTCATCTCACTCCAGGAAGTCTTAGAATAAATTATGAGAGAGACAACACAGGGGAGTTTTCTATTCAGAAATTTCTTTAAGTGTCAGGAGCCTTATATGTCATATTATATAATGATATTTTCAATATTTTCTACATTTTTTAATAACAACGGAATTACAAAGACCTTGGAGCCATGTGGGATATTGCTTTAGTAAATGCAAGCACAGTCTCCTACTCTCTGCAAGACATTCTTCTGGTCACTGTTATGTTGTTACTGCATTTTGTTCTCATTGCAATCCAGGAAATGTAGTTAAACTTAACAAAAATAAGATACTAGGTACTTAAAATAAGTACTTAAAAATAAGGTACTAGGTAATAGGTACTAAGCTAATTTTGTTTGTGAGAATGCTAACATTGGGGAAATTTAAACAAATTCCTTGATTCCCCGTGTCTAGGTATCGTGAAAACTGGTGCAGGATCTACCATCTGGATTGTCAAAGACCTGTGCTATCCACCTGCCTCCTTGCAGGGAAACATAAACATTTCCTAACTTACTCAACTAAAGGCCCATCTTTCTTTTTTTTTTTTTTTTTTTTTTTTTTATGTTTTTATGGGTTAAAAACTTGTTTAAATTTCAGTTTTAAATTTTTGTAAGGTTGGTTGTGGGTACACATCTTCACCCTCCCGAGCACACTGACCCT